>NC_065547.1:34664722-34969687 GCF_022605725.1 Anthonomus grandis grandis | reverse complement strand
AAGTTTCTAAGAAAATTGAATGTAGAATATAGTGGTCTGTGATGTCTGGGTTGTGGGAAGCGTATTATATCTTGCCTCCGAGTGTCCCGAGAAGTAGAGGTATTCAGGATGCTGGGAATATCAATACTGGGCTGGCTGAAGGTTCCTTGGTTTTGCATGATCTCCAATGTTGCGCTTTGCACAAAATCTTTGCTTCTTCTTCTTCTCCTCCTTTACGTGTTCTGCTATTCCTAATCTGGAAACCTCTTCTGTTTGGGTACCCGTTTGAGATTATTTTGCCCTGACTAGTTTTCAGTGACAGCTTTGTTTTTCCTATTAAGGACTCCATATTGACAGGGGATTTGGTATATTTAGTTCTTGGTGTCCAGTAAGCATTCTGGGTTGGCCTTCGATACTAAACCTCATATGGTCGTCTTCAAAGAGAAGGCAGTCTTGATGTAGAATTTTCTAGCAATTCTTCCGATTTTCTTCGAAAATGCAGGGAAGCTTTAAAAATCCGGTAGGATCCTCTAGTTGTTGTGGCTCTTTTCTTATTATCTCTGCTGCTTTCCTATAGTTGTCTGTTGTTTTCTAATAGTTGTCTTTAAGAGTTTGCTTAGAAATGGGTATCTACTAGTCTACTACAAGTTTCTGGTTTTGTTTTCTATATTCTTGTGCTATGCTGCCTTTCTATACAAGATTTTAATAATGCTCACCTTTCTTGAAAACTGAAATCTAGTGTAGGCATTGTTCTGGGTGTGTTGGTTTGCAGTAGGATGTTGTCCTTAAAGGTTTTATTGTTTCATTGAACGGTTGGCAGTGCTGACTTAGATGTTTCAACTTGGATGTTCACGATTGAGTTGGAAATTGATATTTGAGACCTAAAACTGCTTGCTAAATTGTATTGCTAAACTGTATTGCTCCACGTTACACATCAATATATATGTTGACTAGGATAACGGCAAGCCCATTGGAAGTCCTTTGTCCGGGGTTCCTTTGTAAAACATATCTTTGAACTGAAAGTAAGAGTTACGAAGAGACAAAAAAGGTTCACCACTTTCAAAAGAAGTCCAGTGCGTTCTGCAAGTGTTGCGTCCTTTTCTGAGTCTTTCCCTGATGATGTGAAGGGATTCTGCGATGGGTACAAAAATGTACCCATCGCAGTTTTTGTTTTGGGT
This sequence comes from Anthonomus grandis grandis, assembly GCF_022605725.1. Classification (NCBI taxonomy): domain Eukaryota; kingdom Metazoa; phylum Arthropoda; class Insecta; order Coleoptera; family Curculionidae; genus Anthonomus; species Anthonomus grandis. The sequence continues at coordinate 34,968,530 of NC_065547.1, read as the reverse complement.
GAGTTAAAGGACCTTAACTAGGATGACTGGGTCACCTGCTTAGGAAGACTAGGGATCGTTAGCCCGTGGTAATGATGAGGTTTCAGAGGTTACCCTAAAAAGGATTTTTAGGTCTACCTGCCGAACACTGTCTCCTCACCAATACTGTTACTCCTACTACTACTGGTCTAATAAAAAAAAATGATAAAAACATAAACAAAATTGCAAATTGAAAGTTTCTCTATTGCCCTTGTATAGGATCAACTGCTTATTCTTCCATTTAAGTGTCATACATCATTTCGTTTTAGAAATTGCCATATCATCAACATAAATGATTTACGCCAGTATATCATAAAGTAAATCAAATTTAATAAAAGATCCTAAATTTATTATGTTTTAACACAAAAGCTGAATATTTACACAATTACTCTGTCTGTTTATATCATTAGTATATTTTTGAATGTTTTAGGAACTTGATCGTTTAATACTTGAAAATATTCATCATACATCAAAGTCACTGATTTTATTTTTAAACATAAAGGATAAAATCTGTATCCAATACATTTATATCAGGTTTGGCAGTCCATTATAGTGTAGTTAATCCTTTGTTTATACAATAAAACGCAGCAAATATTTTAACTTTTATTTGTTTTTAATTGTTGCAACTGATACCAATTATAAATAAACTAAACATTCTTAATTAAATGTTATTGTAAAAGTGAAATAACAATTAAAAAGTGCGGAAATGCAGTATTAATTATCATGAAATGTGACCATCAATAAAAAGTATTATCGTAACATACAGTAGTAAATATAAAAGGGTAGTTAGGATTAATTTAATTGGTTCATTTTTCTCGAAAGATTTAGTTGAATTATAAATTTCCTAGTTTCTATATTGATATTATTAAATTTTCTGAAAAATCAAAATATACTTTTAATTAGCCATTAGCCTTAAGCTACAGTTGCAACAGCCCTAATTCTTTTAAATAAATAAAAAAATGTGTAATTAGAAGTTTCTAAACATTAATTGTGTTTTATTCAGTCAAACGACATTTCGTAAGAAACCCATTAAGTCCCATTAAACTTGTTAATAAATATTTTCAGCCAGTCGTAGTTCATTTGACACATTTTATATACTTGGGAGCAATTTATTCCACTTAGACCACTATTGACAGCCTCCAGGTACACTGAACTCAACATGTTTTCTTGGACCCAGCGGTTCGTTACCAGACCATCGAATATTTTATCAGCACTGGATCCTTTACCTAAAATTGATGATTTTTCTTAATTCGAATATGGTTTTAAGAAGGTTTTTATACCATTGGCAACGTTTTTTGAAGAACTTTCTACTGCCCAGCACAACATCCTTTGGCTGCACGACGTTATATCCACATTATTGTCCATAAGTGATTTATCGATTGTCATCAAGTATTTCCATACAGGGGAATCTTCACCTGAAAGTTTAAAATAATTTTATATTGGTTCGCCATTGACCCTTTTGAACACGCCTATGCAATGATAAAATTTGTCATTGAACTAATCAAGAGTAAGAGAAGGCGAGACCACCAGAGGCGCATAAGATAAATCTTAATAATGAATCATTTAATATAATTACGTTAGTTTTTATATCAAAAAGATGAAAATGTGATTACCTGTATATACCTGAAAAATTGTTCAATTTGACAGACGAGTTTGTCAGCAAGTTTTCAAATTCAAGCGTCATTTTTTGTTATCATAAAATTATCAGTTAAAAGTTCATTGTACTATCGAAAGAAAAAATGCCCACCTCACAGATTTACCTCGTGGAGATGATCATAAGCCAGATCGAAATGGAGAAGAAGTATCAAATAACGAACATCGACAATTTGATCGTCAATTTTAAGTTCGCCAATCTGATCAATTTCGATATCGGTACCACGTACTTCTCGTCACCCGTGATCCAGGGTAAGTAATCCTCTGCATTCACCATGCTATTCGAATTAAGTCACATACACTAAATCGTAGAGGACTCAGAAAAATGTAAGATTCACATGAACTACGGCAAAACATTCCTATTTGTATCGAGATCCTCGGTACTGCGGCAACTGCTACAGACCGATCCGTTCTTCATCACCCTATACGACGACAACAAAGAATTCGGATCAGTTAAGCAAACCTGGAACAAGGAGTTTGGAGAAATGATCAAGTTTTTTGAGTCACTCGGTATAGTCAAGTCCACAACCATTGAAGGTATTCTTCTTTTTAGCTCATAAATTTTGTTTAAATTTTAAATTAGTAACACTTTAGGACTGAAGTACTTCCTCAATGATTTTCCCTTGTCTCGCTATTCAAGGTGATTTCTAAATTTCTTGCTTCATTAATAAGTTATAACAATAAAATTATAATAGAATAGGTAGAACTTCAAGGCTTATTAAATAAAACTTTAACCACTATTAAATAACTCTTTACTTTAAAGAGAATTATCCGCTAAAGAATCAAAATAACCACACCACCGCCACGATAAACGTGTTCCTACGAATGTCCTGCTTTGGACCGAACATCCAGACCCTGTTTCAAATCAAGGACGAAGGCCCCAAGGAGGTTTACCTTTTCAGGCAACGCCACAATTCCAGGATATTCGAAGTGGAAAGGTATGGTTTAATTCAAATCTTTTGAACCGATTTAAATACTTCTTTGATGTAGGCATAATGATGACAGGGTTCAGCCCCTGGTGGCTCCACTGTACAGCGGAGTCATCGATGCGAAAGCACGCCTCCCCTCACAATTGTTGATAAAAGAGAACGTCTCGCTTACTCAACTATTTGAACGAGAGGCGGGAGGAATGGTAGCCAAGGACAGCACGTACCAAGTGCTGAACGACGAAGGTACCGTCGAGAGGTTTTTCAAGGCCCTCATACTACAATTCAACAGGTAAGTGCAGGGCTTAATGGTGACGAATTGCGACTTGTTTTAGGAGGGATCCGACTTGATTTTCAAGAAGATTTCGATATTGTATCTATCTGTTTTAGACCATCGGAGAACAAGTTCTTTGATCTTTTGAATATAATTAGGTAAGAAAAATGGTGTGGGGTAGCGAAGAGATAGTTCTATTTTATTCTCAACATCCTTGTGCCCTTATTAGTGCCGATGTGAAAACAACGAAAGATCAAAACACTGTGACCATCCAGAAAAAGAACGTGGGTCGCACGGAATCATTCTTGAGGTCGGTTGGGGGCAAGCTGGCGGACACCAGTTTAAAAATTGTGGACGAGGATGACGAAATTGTGGAGATGACTGCTGAGAGAATTGCGAGAAAGTTGTGCGGCAACAAGGATTGTCCGGCTGCCAAGAAGTTTAAGGAATACGGTACTTTTGCCTCTTCTCTACAAAAATATCTTTTATACGCAATCATTTTTTACTAAGGCATTGGACCATTAGCGACAGGAACAGCTTTAGGTACCATCCACGGAGATGTAGAACCACCAGTTACATACGGATTGAGTCACACTTACGGCACCATGTGCGAGTATGGACCGTACGGGGTGTTTTCCAGACCAAAACACGAGGAACTGCCGTTCGTTCCTAGAAACGAACCTGCGCCAGTTCCGAAACCATGTAAAATTATGAAACGGTCGGGAGACGGTCACAAATCAAAGGTGAAGGGACTATTTATTATTGTCATTTTTTATTGTACATTTTTCCATACAAAAGAAACCCGAAAAGAAAAAAGACCCGAAATGGCACAGTTCTACCTGTCCTTTATGCCCTGAAAGACTTAGAGGCGGCTCAGATCCAGTGGAACCATTAGAAATGGAGGGCGAAAACGCCCTGATGCCCATGTCGCCCATGATCGAGTGCAAAGGAGTCATGGATCAGTTTGACAGTATATTAGCGGAATACAAAAAAGGTTTATCCCGTTATTAACAAATTTATTATTGTCTTTAATGAAAATATTGTAGCCATAGGACCGTGTGGTCAAGCAACTTGTCCATACGCGCAGACCTTAGCAGATGACACATGTAAGCGAATGTGCGATCAAGATCGTCCACGTACGACGCAAGAGGGCAGTACCATTTCTTGTAACGAGCCACCATGTAACGTTGAGGGCTGTCCTTATGCCGGAGACACCAAGAAAAAGAGGTTTGACGATTCTGCTGACAAGCATCAAAATTTAACAGTTTGTTCGCCAGGTACCCTGCCGGCTGCGGAAATCCCAAATGCGCATACACTAAATATAAGTTAGGTCTAGTGGACGAAGATGCCGAGTTCGAACTTCAATTTTTGCCGCCCGCTTTAGCTTGTAAGGTTTTTCTTGTTAAAACACTTAAGTGAGAATAAAATAGCAAACTATGCATAGCAAATTGTGGTGATCCGCATTGTAAATACCCGCTCGCGCCTCCGTTGCCCCCCATCCATTGGGATTGTCCCGATCCTCTACCGAAGGGCCCCTGCTCCAACCTGAACTGTCCCTTCCAACCTGCGAAGTTAAAGAAGTTGAAAACGAAAAAGGAGATTAAAACGGGACCGTGTGGTAGTCCTTTGTGTCCCTATGCTTTTCCGCAACCCTGTGGATTTCCCACGTGTCCTTTTGCCATGAAGAGTTGTCCGATGGAGGAGGTAATTCTTAATTAGGATAAAAACTTTATTATTCAGTTAAAATAGCTAAGCAATTATTTGGTTAAAATAGCAGGCAAAAAATAGCTAAAAGTGATTAATATATTGAAGAGTTAATCTTCATTTTTTTGAGAAATATAACTTTTAAAAAATATTAGAAATAAATAGAACAGATAGATACAGTGCATTCAAGATGAAAGTAACAAATTCATTTAAAATACAAGTAGATGCACCAAATGTTACTGGCCTATCATATCAAAAATCATTAAAATTCAAGTATTTTTTTTTCTTTCATTTTTTGGACATGGGACAATGAGCATTGTCACTTACGCTTTTTTTATAATAAAAATTTTCTATACAGGGTACTTCAAGTAGAAACTATGACGTCAACATATTTTTTTAATGGAATACTGTGTATGGCATGATGTATATCATGGTATTTTACAATTTTATGATATATTCTGAATACTTTTTGTATAACATACCATATGCCTAAAGTAAGCAGTTTGGCAAATTTGACGTAATAGACTAATGAAACATTAAAAAATAAAAATTTATACAATATTTATTGCTGTTAACTGATGTTCAATTTGTTGTCCATTTACTTCAGTGCATTTTGGTCGATAAATCAACTTCCAACTGGATTCTACTTACTTTCTAAGAAATCAAATAAAAAATTAATGTTGGCATCATAGTTTCTGCTTGAAACACCCTGTAAGTAATATTTTCATAACAAAGGACGCATTGAATCTTATTAAACATTAGTTGCAATAAATCTAGAATAAATTTCTGTTTTAATCTTAATATTTCGTTTTTGTCAAACTAAAGGCATATGGTTTGCAAAAAAAAAGTATTAAAAATATATCACAGAATTGTAAAACGTCATAATATACACGATGTTCTATTTAAAACTGAATTTTGACGTCATGGTTTCTCCTTCAGGCACTCTGTATATTGTTACAATTTAATCGATGTATCCAAAGAAATAAAAGAAGAAAAAAATAGAATTTTAAATCAATTTATTCCTTTTACTTTGAGTGTACTTTAGAATTGGGGCAAGTGTTCAAAATTTTGATTTTATCAATATATTAGTTCATAAAAATTAGCTAAAAATTAGTACCACGATGGTGAGTTTATTTTAATTGTTGAGAAAATCTTCTGGATGGGTGTCATTGAACTAACTAGTTAAAAATAGATAAATAACAATTTAAATTTGTTAAAGATTACATTTTTTAGCAAGAGAAACAAGAAAAAGAGCAACAAAAGAAGAAGAAAAAGGGTGATAAAGACAACTTATGTTCTAACCCCGAGTGTCCTTTTGCCGATCATTCAGATCAGAATATCGATGGGGAATTTGTGGATTGTGCTAATCCAGATTGTATTTCTAGGAACAACAAGGTATTCAGTTTTAAATTCTAAATGCCAACTTAACTCATATACAAATACAAATACAAATACAAAAAGATTTTATTTGTAAGTTTTATAATCAAATTACATTTTTGGGGTCCCTTATTTTATTATGACAAATATAGTCAAAATCGCTCTTATCGTGCGGGTGTATCGGATTATCAACGACAAACTTTTGTAGTTACGTTTCATTTCAATTTGCGCAACAACGTTTTTTAACTACAACGCGTTAGATAAATGAAACAGATATATGCAGCGTTAATGTATCAAAAGAAGATAAAATGATAAATGTCAGTGGTTCTAAAACAATTACTTTCATAACAAACATGCCTGTCTCGTTTCGATTGACGGATGACATTATTTGTCACAAGATAATTTAAATTTCAAATTATGGAAAAGAAAAAGCCTTTTTGTGGATTTCTAAATCCTCAAGCCAAAAAAATGGTACTTAATGTTACTAATTACTTCGAGAACGAAAAAGAAAATAAAGGGTTGCCTAAGAATGTACAAGAAGAAGTAGCTAAAGCGCTTGGAATTAGTTTAAGAATGGTGCAAAAGGTTGTATATGAAAACAAGAACAATCTTATTCCCAAGAAGGAAAAAAGTGTAAAATGAAGAAGCCGAAGACTAAAGATTTAAGTGAATGTATAAAAATGGAAGTAAGGGATAGGATTTATGAACTATATAGGCTAAAAACAAATATAACGCTGCCATTTCTGAGGGATGTTTTAAAGCAACGCGGCACTTTGGAAATTGGACTTTCTGCTTTATCAAAATTAATTAAAAGCATAGGTTTTCGCTATAAAAAAGACTGCAATAAAAGATATTTGTGTGAACTACCAAATATTGTGAGCCAACGAATAGGATTTTTAAGACAATATACACAAAATGAAAAATCAAAGTTAAGGAAAGTGGTATTCTTAGATGAAACTTTGATATTTTCAAACGGGAGTGGAATAAAATCTTGGCAAGATGAATCTGTGAAAAGCGTGAAAAGAAAAAAAGGATGTGGTCAGGGAAAACGATTTATTATTTTACATGCCGGGTCTTCAACGGGATTCGTTCCAGGTGCAAGTTTAATTTTTTCCTCTAAGTCTAAAAGTATGGATTATCATGACAATATGAATTGCGAAATGTTTGAAAAATGGTTAAAGGAACAGTTAATACCGAACTTGCAAGAACCTTCCTTAATAGTATTAGACAATGCGTCGTATCATTCAAGAATTTTGAATAAACAACCAAATGGAAGTTGGAGAAAAAGCGAAATTTATGAATGGTTAGTAAAAGAAAATCAGAATCCCTTGCCATATATGCTAAAATCCGAACTTCTTTCAATTGCAAAATCGCTGAAAAGACCAAAAATATATGCTGTTGACGAAATAGTACGTGAATATGGCCATGAAGTTTTAAGATTGTCACCATACAATTGTCAGTTTAATGCCATTGAGCTTATATGGGCACGGTCAAAATCTTATTATGAGAAGCATGTGGGTGCTGGGCTTAGATCTGACCAGGTTGAAGCTGTTTGGAATGAGGCATTGAATCACATCACAAAGGAGTATTGGCGGAAATCAGTGGATCACACAGAAAACATTATTAGAACCTGCTGGAAGAGAGAAAAAGTACTCGATATCCAAGTTGAACCATTGATCATTGCTCCATTTAAAGAAGATTCGGAAAATGACGAAGAGTTTTCCGACTCTGTTAGTGATAATGATAGTTAAAATTAGTTTCTTTTTTTAGTCAAATTTGTTACTTCATTTTTACACATTCACTTAAATCTTCAGTCTTCGGCTTCTTTCTTTTACACTTTGTTTCCTGCTTGGAAATAAGATTGTTCTTGTTTTCATATACAACTTTTTGCACCATTCTTAAACTAATTCCAAGCGCCTTAGCTACTTCTTCTTGTACATTCTAAGCAATCCCTTATTTTCTTTTTTGTTATTAAAATAATTAGTTTTTTTTTTGCATTTTGTTTATTATTTAGGTATAATTAAAAAGTACAATTTTTTTTAAACAAAGCTAAGTAAATAAATTGGTGAATGCGCTTGTAGATAGATATGCCCGACGCATTCTCAATTTTTTTAACAGTTAGTTTCAATCCTTTTTTGCCTTGTAATGTGTAAATAAATAAATATTCATAAGAAAACGACATTTTAAAGAACTGTCGTAGCTCCCTCGTATTTATCTTTTTAAAAAAAGCTAAGTAAATAAATTGGTGAATGCCCTGGGAGATAGAAATGCTCGCCGGTTTTTTTTCTAGTTATTTTTTATCTTTTTTTGACTTTTAACTGATATAAAAAAAAGATAACACAACTTTTTTAATTTTCTGTGCATCAACGTATAGATTGGGTCGAACGACAAATAATAAATCATAAAATTAAAATGTCATTTTAAAAGTGAGATTGCAACATGAACTTGCCTTTAAACAAAGAAAGTAGTTTTCTGGCCTCTGACTGCACTGCATCACACACAATTCAAATTAATTGTTTGTCATTATACCAAAATTTATAGTTTCCCAATAATTATTACAAAAATCACACATAAACAAAGAAGAAGACAAGATCAAATAATCGTTAAAAATTAGACGCTGTGCCCTGAAATCAAGAAATTAGTATGTTATGCACATATGTTAATCGTCATGCTAAATCGTATATTAATTTCTCAAAAATTTAGGTAACAACCATTTTTAAATGAAATATGTACAATTTTAATGAAAGGCTAGGGAGGCATTTTTGCTCTCATAAAAAAATATAAAATGCTTAGATTTAGATATTATTGCGTAAAGAAAAATTGTTATTGAGAATTCCGTCTATTTCGGACAATTTTTCAACAAAGAAAAGTAAATATTATGTCCGGCAACTTAGCAGAATATCGGGGATTCTAGGCATATACCGATGAGGCGTATACCCAACGGGCTTTATGCTTATGGCACAGCTTAAATAATTACATAATAGTCTTAATAGTCATTAATAGTCTTCCTTATGCTGTGCTTATGGGCTTTTTCACGTCATGAAAGGAAATAACCAACGTATGTTTTACATGTCGAATCTCGGATACGTAGTATTCCGCAGACATTTTTTACGGCGTTAAAGGCATCACGTCAGTTAATAATTATGATCTAAGGTGTATACGCGGCTTTAATATGTCACATGACGGCGTTCAATGTATTGTCAAACTCTCAAGGAAATAACATTTTGGCAGCCAATTTTTCAATTTGATTCATATTACGTGGTGACCTTTGAACCCGCACGATAAGAGCGAAGGCGACTATAGGAGTGTCTCTTGATTAAAACAACCGTTTGCCTGCACCATTGCACCATCAGTAAACTGTAGTACATATAAGTGAGACAACCCTTTTAAAGACCTTAAACAACTATTTACATTCCTGTTGCAATCCATTTTAAATATTTATGAGCCAAAATTAAAAGAACCTACATTTGAATAGGAATGTAAAAACATAAAAAAATCAAGAAAAACCACTAAGAAAAATATTAATAAACAAAAGACATGCACACACATGAAGTTATATACCCTCAACGGGGAATGGGTATACCAACTTACTCAACTAGGGAGGCAGCGCTGATGCGACAAAGCGAGAAGGGGGACCGGCATGCAGAGAAATGCAGATGAACGAGCGAAACTAGTCGGAGACACCTAAAACTGTATTTTTTTTTGCAAATACATATAAGAAAAAACAAAATCAATTATTATTTTGTCCCAAAAGTATTTTTAATTTGACTTGCTTAAAAAAAAATTTGGAGAGGTAATTCCTTTAGTTCTTGGGAGAGACTGTTCCATATCTGAACAGCAACAAATTTAAAAGAACGCCTAAAAGCTGCTGATCTGTGGATAGGTACAATAAAATCGTTATTTCGAGTTGCATGAGAATGGACAAATTCTTGAAGCCGGTGTCTTAAATATGCCGGTTGTCCTCTTTTTATGACTCTGTATACAAACATGTGAATGTGCAGTATAGTCTTCTAATATTTATATTAAGAATTTAAATAGCGTTAAAATACGGTTTTACGTTATGTCTATATGGAATGTTATATGCCAATCTCATGCAGGAATTTTGAACTTTTTGAATAGCCTTTTTGGTACTTACAGATAAGGAATCTCCATAAATTACGTCCCCATAATCGAACAAAGACAAAACCAGACTTTCGCAAAGTAGATATTACTGTTTTGGGGTGAGAAAAAAAAGGTTTTTTGCTTCTGATACTATTGGGATTTGTGTATCATTTATTTGAATAGAAATAGTATTTTTTATATTTTCCCTTAATATATTATTTGCCGACATTATTAGAATTTTTGATTTAGTGGCATTCAACTTAAGGTTATGATTCTCTGCCCAAGCATTTAGGTTTAATAAGTCTAAATTAAGTTTTTCTTGCACTGTATTTTAAATTTCGCAGGTATGTATATTTGGGAATCATCAGCATATTGTTGTAATCTCGAGTACATTATTGTTTCCTGCATATCTGATACATATATTGAAAAAAGCAGGGGTGAGAGTATCGACCCCTGGGATACTCCTCGATTACAGGGCATAAATATGGAGACTTTGTTTTCAGAGATCTGATTAACGATCACACAACTCTGTCGATATGTAGATAATCCTTTAAAAAATTGATACCATCAAGTGACATACCAAAAAATTGTAATTTTGCTAATAATAATTCGTGATTTATGGCATCGAAGGCTTTTGAAGTCCAGTAATGCCATACAAGTAGGACGATTTTGTTCCCCGTTAATCCTTATGTCGTTTAATATGTTTACGCCGTCGAAGTGCTAAAATTTTTTAAAAATCCAGATTGGCAAACCGGAATTATATTAAAAGATTCGGCAAAACTAAATATCTGGTTATAAATATGTTTCTCAATGACCTTAGATATAGCTGTCAGTATACTTATTGGCCTTAAATCTAAAATTTCCTTTGGCTCTACTATCTTAGCTATAGGCTTTATGATTGCCTTTTTCCATATTCATGGATATTTTTGTCGTAAAATGCATTTGTTAATAATATTGACCAATAGATTTAAGCAAAACGGCAGACAAAATTTGATATCTTTAATCGACAATCGGTCTATTCCTTTTGCGCTGGTTTTAATAGTTATTAATTGAAACACTGTTCGTTGTTAAAATTATTATTTTTATAATATTAGATGATGCCTTGGTTGGTTGTATCTGGTAAACTGGTAACATTCTGGAAGTGGTTTTGAATATCATCGGGATTACATAAATTAATTGGGACCAGCATATGTTTTTTTTTAATTAACTTAAGTTTTTTAGCAACGGTCCAAAATTCTTTGCCTTTTTTTGTTAATTATTTGATTAAAAAATGGAGTTTTTTCACGAATTATTGCGTGTTTTGTATAATTTCTTAATTGTCGATAATATTGCAGATCTGATGGGTTTCATTTTTGAAATTTTTTATTCGCACGGTTTCTTAATTTTATTAAAAGTTTAATATTGTCGGTGATCCATGGGGAGAATGGCTTATTTTTCCTTATTTTAGTTTTAACAGGAATATGCTTGTCTAAGAGCATGGCTATGTTTTTATTGAAAAAATTGATTTTATCATCTATATTTCTTAAATCTTAAATAATAAGTACGTTCCCATGGAATGGCTAATCCATCCGTGATAAAATTGTTGTAGTTTAACTTATTGTAATCTGTCGTTTGTAATATTGTCGAAACATTATATGTTTCTTTCTTTCTAACGTTCTCATATTCAAAAATAGAAAAAATTAAATTATGATCGGATATTGTCTCTGAAATTGGAATCGATTGTGATTTTTTGGATATTAATTGTTTACTAAATATTATGAAATCAATAAGACTACCATTACCTGTATTTAAGTCTATTCTGGTAGGTTCAACAATATTTTGTGTCAAATTAAAACTTCCAAAATAAATCTTAATCTGTTACTATACAAATTTATTTTTAAGAAGTCGATATTAAAAGCACCCACCAGTATTATATAGTCATAGTTTATAACCAAGGATTGAAGCATGTTTTCCCAATCATTTAAAAACGTTGGGATGCTCTTTGATGGAGGGCGATAAATTGAAACAAGTGCGAATGATTATTTTTTAAATTTTAAATGCTATTCCAAGGCTCTCAAATAAGTCGACTTCATGATTTATTTTGACAATATTAATATATTTTTTCAAATACAAAGCAATTCCTCCTCCGCGCCCCTGTCTATCCCGTCTTAAGAGTCGATATCCAGGCAGATTAAAGCGATTTGTTTCTGTGTTTCCATTTAACCACGTCTCGTTAATAGTAAAAAAATCGAAAGGACATTGAGATAGATAGTAAAAAATTCTTCGAAACCTGTATTTAAGGATCTTATGTTTAAATGGCGTACTATTAAATTATTCAAAGGGCTTCTGCTTTCAAAAAAAATGTTATAGTCCTCCGACCTTCGCCGACTATACAAATCTCTAGGCATTATCGATCAATAGTTTCCCTATGTTCTCCGGTAACTCATATACCTTTCAGAAAAAGAAGAAGGACAAGAAGAAGAAAGATAAAAAGAGGAAAAGCCCATGCGGCAATCCCAATTGTCCATTCGGCACAATTAAATCAGAAAAACCAGATGAAGAAAGCCAGGAAAGCATTTGCTCTAATTCGGAATGTCCCGCGAGCAAAAAGAAGAATAAATGCCAAGAGAGCTCGTCCGACAGCGTAAGCGTGTGCTCCGATCCAGACTGTCCATATGCGGACTACAAGAAGCAAAAAGAGAAGGAAACGACGGATGGCAGCGGTTCAGGTTCGACTTGTGAAGTCGGAAGTGACGATTTGTGCACCAATCCCAACTGTCCGGAGAGGTTGGCCAGGTAAGGATCGGTTTTTGATTCACCCTCGGAAATATTTCTAATAGTATTAATATTAAAGGGGTCAATCTGATGTGTGCCCCGAACCAAACTGTCCGTATAACAAGAAAAAATTGAGTGACCCTTGTAACGATCCGAATTGTCCTTATTTGAAGCCGCTGCCTTCCTGCGGGGTGCCTAATTGCCCTTATGAACCGGTGCCCTTAAGGTCAGTAACCACCGATTGTTTAAGAATTTCTATTGTACTTTTTTGTTCAATTATTAGGTTTAATTGCGTAAATCCAGCTTGTCCTTCCAAGTCTGTCGATTTTAGTAAAGTTAAAAGCAAACTGGGCAACGGAGAGAAGGCTGATAGAAAAAGCGATGATAAGGGACAAAATCTTCCAATTTTAGTAAGATTTTTACAATAAAATGAATATTGTAATAATACAGAATGGTTCAGACCTTAGTCAACTATTTTAACCTAAGTATTCTTCGTCAAAAGTAAGTCATAGTTTGTTATACAGGGTTTCCATTTAATATCGCGGTGCGCGATTGCGGCTAAATATTGAAACAATTTAGCAAAATAGAGAGTTTTAAATATCGTATTATAGACTGATAAATCTTATATTACTCGTCGACACAAATCAAAGTTGAAATTACTGTTAATATTTCCACACTATTTCTTATTAGAACGAGTTAACGGTGAAATTTTTTTACAATTTCTAACGGCAGAACATGCCAATATGTGGGAAAATATTCCACTACATTCAAGATTAGCGTAGCTTAGCTTGTTATTTGATAGCTTGGTTTCAACTTAACGGTTGTCCAGCCAACTTTCCTATAAATGTTAGGAACTAGTTGGACCAGAAGGATGGATTGAATGTAATGGGCCAATATTACGACTTCTTCATATAGAGGTTTTTGAAAGAAATCGTATATGCGACTCCTGTGAACTCAAGGTAAGAACTCTTTAACCTTTGATGCTTGCGAAGAATTAGGAAAATAAAAACTAGCTGCTGCTATCGGATCTGTTAGACGTCGATTGTGAATTACATGTTCGCCAAATACGTAATTCACATCGTCGACAAAATGGTTTTCGATGCAATAAGGGAGCCACTGGTAGAATTTAAAAAAAATTATGCAAATGGAGCTCTTTGATATTTAAAAGCCATGTGGTTAAAATTTCTTGTTTAAGATCTGGACCACCCTGTATATTCCGTAAGAAAAGATTTAGTTATGTCAATTCATAAGAATTCATTTGAACAGTTTACCTTTTTATGCTTCAGATACCTTAATGCATATTTTAAAGCATTACGGTTACATGGCGCTTCAGGTGCTCATTCCGAAACCAGTGCAATAATGTATATTCTCGCACTGATTACGAATTGAAGCTTTTCCCTTTTTTAAAAACTATATTAGAACGAAATTTCGTCATCGTCGTATAATAATTTGTCAACATTCTCAGCAAACCACGACGGTCTGCGAGGAAACTGTCATATGTGACGAAGCGGTGGCTTGCGAAAATCCTGACTGCGAAATGAAGGAGGACGGCACCATAACAAAAAAGAAACCGAAAGCTAGGGAACAGACAGACCACAAAAAGAAACTGAGAAAGAGGAAGAAAAGGGGCAAATTCGTGTATACCATGGGCGACACATATCCTGGTAATAAATTGGGTCACAAGGAGTGCGTCACTCCCGTCTTCAATGTACCATCTCACATGGGTTGGTTGTGGAATGTTTTCACGCCTATTTTGGGACTAAAGGTATTTGTCATGGCATTAAAAACTACCATGCGTAAAGTACTCACTTTAAGTTTCACTTTTTACGAACTAGTGTCTAAAAAATTCTTTTTACGCACTAGTGCCTTAAAAATTTTGACTTTTTTTGCGCACTAGTCCGTCAAGTAATTTTTGTACACACTAGTGCGTGAAGAAATTTGGAATTTTTGATATTTTTAAATGTTTTTTTCAAGACTAGAAAATGTTTTGTATGTTACACGTGTGTAAAATCTCCTTTTTTATTCATAGGAATTGTCGCATGAGTCGTAGGCGAATGAAATTTCCCATTCATAAAAAAAGAATAATTTTCTATACTTCCTGCGACCGTTTAATAATAGGCTTGATATTCATGGAATTTGAATAGATAACCTATTACTTACCGCCATTTACCGGGTTGTTTTTCATGGTAATTTTGTATTTTATTGACTAAAAGACTAGGCAGAAAGCCTAACAGAAATATTCTAACAGATATTGCTAACGCGTTGCTTGACAACTCGACAAGTTATTATATTAATAGAAATCATTTAGGTATTAAAATTTAGAAAAATGTGTATATCCTGGAGTACTTTAAGTAAGTTATTTGAGTTTTTGAGTGAAAAAAATTATGACTGTGTATAGTGACGCTGAAGTGGATAGTGGCACTCCACCTGAAATAAAGGAAGCAGCGAACGCCATATCCAACAACTTTATACCAGAAAAACCGCAAAGCAAATACACTGCTGTCTATCAAAGCTCCATTTGCTGTAAAAAAAACACATAATGTGAATTCATTTTCGGAAAACTTCATTTTAGTATATTTTGAACATCTAACTACGCAACCATTCAGGTCCATAAGATTATCAATTAGAATTTATTAGCTTAGCTGGATTTTACTCTCAGGCTAGTAAGACTGCCGGATTATAGCTAAATGGAACATGTCTCCAGTCTGACACATTTATCATTTTTTGAATCTCAGTCACATGATTTTTAACAAGAACTTTTAAATTATGAGGCTCTGAGTCATGCAAGAGCAATAGTCGAGAAGGTCCATACTGTCCATATGGTATACACCTGGCAAATTTTGACTTTATGGACTGAAACTTTAATAGAGATAGACAGCTGCACGCTGTTCTAATCTTGAAATAGAATGTGTTTTTAAATGATTAACTCGAGTTTTTAAACAGAGTAAATAAACATAAATCCTTTTACGTTCATAAACAGTAGTTTCCATATAGCTTTACCAACTTGGGATATTTGCACAAAAAGCGTTTGCAAAATTTCACTTTTGCGGAATTTAACTTTTTCAGTTTTGATCCAAAGCGTAACCATTTGTGTTTTGGTTAATCACGAGTTTCCTCATTAAATGATAATAGTCATATTTAAAGTTATTTAAAACTCACCGCATTTCTGAAAAACAGTTCGTAGACATAGTAGCAGCACTGAGCAGTATAGAGCAGTACTGAGCTGCGGCAAATGAAAGTGATATTAAAGATTTAGGATCAGGATATTTTGTAAATTTTACAAACACCAAAACAAAAATCTCATTTACGGTAGCTGACATGTTCTATAAAATATTTAAAGCGTACATTGATATTAGATGCAAAAATCCGTCATGCCCATATAATTTATTATAAAACAGATAATATACGATCCAGACTATTGATATACCTAAATGAATGTGATTTAATGAGGAAGAAGATTGCCAATTTTTGAAACCTGCCGACCTGCCCAATCTTGAGCTATATACATATAGAATATTTACAAAGAAGATCATCAGCTACTCTTCTTGTAGACAGAGGTCGGGATATAACTGTCTTAAAAAAATATGAAGACGTGGAAATCCACCTTCGTCGCAGAAGTTATGATATATGTTAAGTTATAATGTGAATAGACCAGGATCGATAATTTTTAAAACCAAAAAATTTATAGTCGAATAAAATCTATTGTCCTGATTCTAGGTGGGCAAGTTGAAGGGGGTGAGTTTTTAGGGGCAAAAATCGGTTTATCTCGATTTCCGGAAAAAATTACAAATCCTATGGAAAAAAGTTAAATGGCAAAGTTGTAGGCAATGAAAAGATCTACAACTTTTGTAGTAAGTAGTTGTAATAAAATTTCTGTGAAAAAATCCAAATTTTTCACACGTAATGTAAAAAATATACATTACTATGGGAAATGTTTTCAAAAAATGCAAAAAACTAAAAACACTCGGGTCGCAAAATTATTTTTTATTCAGTATATAAATTTTTGAGCTATTTCATTAAAATTAACACTGCAATTGCTCATGTAGTATAAGATTCCATGTGGTTGGTCTGGTAAGAAAAAAAAAACTTTTTCTTTTTTTCTCTTTTGTGAAGTTGTTACTTATCTTTTTAGTTAAGCACAAGGTGGATTTAGACAATTCAGTGACAGATTTAAAGTGGACTGTATTTGTGTGATTAAAGGTAAATGTGGAAAGGTCGAAAAAACCATCCTTTAAAGATCCTTACCTTAAGGTGTCTGTATCCAGCTTCAGCAAGCCTGCTCTTGACTTATTGGGTCTTCTAATTCGGGTTGAATCACTAAGAGTGGTTGCGGGTTTGATAAGTAAATCACGATCTGTGATGCGGTAAGATTAAGACAACAGTTGCGGAAATAAACGTATAGATCACGACACTGGAATCAATGCGCGATGATAAAGTGCTAACAAGGAAGTCGTCTTCTTTCTGGTCTCCGTTTAGCACAAACCAAAGGAATTTAGAAATTTAAAGGCTATCGTACACGCGCAGATTTGTTGTTGTTAAGACTTAAGATAAAAATATTAATTAAATTGGTTATAATAAAAGGAGAAAATTAAATTAAATGAAATGGTAGTTTTAATTTGGAGAGAAAAACAAAGAAATATTATAAAAAGAAAAAATTTTAACTATTTGGACGTTCACAAACTAAATGTGAACGGACCACCATGTTATATTGATAAACAGAAAAATTATAAATGTGAAAGGAAAACCACATTGTTCGGGATGCGGCGACCAGGCTTAATTCTCCAAAAAGTGCCCAATATCCCTCGGAATCGCTCAATTTCGCCTAAGTTTAAAAGTGAAAATTGGTCGATTTTTATCAACTTTTTCCAGAAATTATGAAGATCTGTTAGTCAAGCATGTTAAAGATTTGGAGAGTAAATTGATGCCATTGACAAAGAAATAATTTCTTATGATAGCTTTTGATGTGGCAGAAAATTTGACTATTTAACTTAGATTCAACACAGAAAAAAATAGCTGGAAAGGATCCTTACCATCATTTCCTAAATCGCTATGCATCCTGACCTATCATTACGGTTATCAGAAACAACAAGTTTGAGCAGAGCCGTTGGATCCAATAAACCTTGAGTGCGTTTGTTTCATGAAAAGTTAGACCATCTCCTAAAAATCTGTAGATTTTCGCCTTCGTTTGTTTTTAATGCAGACGAAACTGGTGTAACATGCCTTCAAAAAAAATTATAAAAAAGTTTAGCACAATTGGCCATGAAACAAAAATTAACATGTGTAAGGCCAAAATGTGACCGTTAGCGTATCAATAAAAGTTACAGGCCGATTTATTCCTGGCCTTTTAAGATACCAAAAAATGAAAATAAATGATCGATTGCTGTTTAGAGCACCACAAGAGGCAATTGGCGTCACTCATGCAGCAGCAGTGTTTTTTTTAACATGGTTAAAGAATTCGTGAAGTACACTAAACCAAGTCCAACAAATCCAATTTTATTGGATGGTCATAGTAGCCACACAGATCTGGACGTTCTTCTATTTTTACAGGAAAATAATATTCACATGCTAAGCACTCCACGACATACAACACATAAGATTCAACCACTGGACAGAACCGTTATTAAGCCATTTAAAAATCCTTATAATGAAGCATGTACTTCTTGGCTGAGACAACATCCTAGTGCTAGAATTGTACAATTTGATATTTCATCACTTGTCTATCAAGCAATTACACCCAAGAACAGAAGAACACAGAAGTTCATCCAGTGACTTCTAATTCATTAACTACATCTCGAGAAAGCAAAGCATCCCATGAAAATGGCACGATAATTAATCAAATCATAGTGACGGTTGAAGTTCATTCCATACGTTCCTGCGCAGCACAAATCTAAACACTAAACAGTTAACAAAAAACACGCACTATAACATATTCATAGTTCCCAAAAGTTCACCTCGAATTCCTACTTCTAAGCAACAAATCAGTAAGGCTATGTTAAATCCAAAAACGTCTTTAGATTCCCGAAAAGTTCTTAAAGTCTAGGAAAAAAATGTCTCCAATCCCCAACAGCGCTCAAAAAAGAGTTGCCAGCAGAAATAGAAGAACGGAAAAGAGTGAAATTCTAAAATCCTCACCGTATAAATTAGCTCGTTTATAGGCAAAGAAAGCAAATGGAATTTAAAGAGAAGAAAATCCACAAAATGTAAAAAGAAAATTCGCCTTCAAAGAATACTCCTAAAGCAAAACAAAATTCAAATGAGAGTGGCCTATCTTCTACGTTAAGGTATGTTTGACGAGGACTGGATTTAATGTCTTAAATACAAAAAGTGCGAGTACGAGAAATTTGCAGACATACCACTATCTGCTCAAAATTACATTTGTGACTTTTGCAAAGTATCAAAATAGGCTTTATTTTTTTCCGTAGTTTATAGGGATTTATTTATGTGTCACACTGTTATTCATATTTATACATGTTTTTGGGTTTGACCATATAGGTTTTTAAACAGTTTAACTAATGCTAATAACTAATGCTTCCATTTTAAAATAACATATCTGATTTTACCATTTGATGTATAGTTTTCGCAAAAAAATGCTTAAGCGTCCGGGAACACACGACCTACTATAATTTTCTGTCCTAGTCCTATAGTATGTTGAACTGTTTATAAATTTGTCGAGTGGCCATTCTTTTATTTCTAATTGGGTCAATAATATTTTTATATTTTCAACTCTTGTTAAAAAAAACTAAACTTTTTCAAAACTTAATATAAATTAGTCGAGGAACCCTACTTTTTTGTAATTTTTAACCAAGAAATTGAATAGTTATCGATCGTTTTTAGCCAAGACGTGGTTGGAGACCGGGGGCCCTCACAAAAACGATCGCGGCACGGATTCGGGCGCACCGCCAATCGAAAGGGCTGGGGCACCTACGGGTGCCCACATTTAAAAAGGACGGAACCACATTTGACGAGGGCGAAGTTAAGGTGGTGCCGAAACCGACGTTACAGATCCAAAAGAAAGAGGGCACTTACTGGATCACCATGAATCCTTTGAAAGATCCCAACACATTGGTGAGTTCAATATATCATCTATAGGGAACTTTGTATTGATTTGCTTAACAGACTGTAGCCAACACTTTTGTTTATTGCTTGTTGTAGGCTGAAAACGAGGATCCCTACATGGAATGCACACCGATGACCTTTAAAATCACAAAAAACAAAAAACCGCAAGACGATTATTGTTACTGCGACGGCGAGGCTCCTCTGGAGGAAAACGCGTCGGGTGCTTCCTCTTCTTCAGATAGTGAGCTGGACATTGAATTCACTCCTCCGGCGGGCATCATACACCCGGAAAGGTACTTTCTCTGTGACTCTCGTAATGTATATTGCAATGTTCGTGTTTAAGGTTCAAAAAGAAACCGAATGTCGCGTGTTGCGAAGCCCAGTACGACCCTAAAGACTTTGAAGTGGCAAAGGAGAAAGGAAAAGGCAAAGGCAAAGATAAAGGAAAGGGAAAGGAAAAGAAAGACAAAGGGAAGAAGGGCAAGGGCAAGAAAAAATAATTCTTTGTTCAGTTGGAGTGGTCATATTGTTTTGTCTTATTATGTTTGCTTTTGTTCTGTTGTAATATCATATACTTTAATACATTTTTTTAAACTTATGCATTGTATATTATTATTTACTACCTATTATTTTTAATGAAATATTTTTTAACTTAATCTTTCATAAATAAAGATCAATGATTTCTTGTTCTGAAATTTCTGATGTTTGCTAAAAAAGAGCATCCATATAGTGCAGAGCCATTCCTTATATTTTTCACCCCTTTTTTGGACTACTCTGTATAAAAAAATGGTAAATATAAAAGATGTGGGGTTTGATATCTAGGTTTTGCGAAATATAGTGTTGTGTATGCAGGTGTAAAAAAAATAAAAAAAAACAAAAAATATTTCTTAAACAAGACACCCATATTATATATTTTTTAAATAAGAATTAAAACACCGATCCATTTGAGATATTTTCTTTCAAAATGGTGCCTTTAGTTGACTATTTTTATTATTGGATGTTGGTACTCTTATAACTTTTTTTTTAACTAAAATGACGTATTCATGAAAATACCTCTGACACTCACCCTGAAATTTGATTGCAGGAAAATTTATGTATTTTAAATAGAGTGCTTAAAATAGCTGACTTAGAGCTCAGTATTGTCTTAATTCGAACAAAAAATTGTAAGAAAAAAGCTCACACATGGGACATTTATCTCAATACTTATTTTTTTTTATTTTT
The DNA here is from genome assembly GCF_022605725.1 of Anthonomus grandis grandis. Classification (NCBI taxonomy): domain Eukaryota; kingdom Metazoa; phylum Arthropoda; class Insecta; order Coleoptera; family Curculionidae; genus Anthonomus; species Anthonomus grandis. Next base: position 34,947,446 of record NC_065547.1, on the reverse strand, counting down.
CAAAATAGCGCCTTTAAGTGACTTTTTTATAATATTACATTAAAATATATCATGTGGGTTCTCTTTTAGTGCTATTTTTTTTAGAAGGATGAACTATTTAAAAATGTCATTAAGTGCTTTATGACCTCAGCATTTTGAATTTTTGAGAAAAGAATTGATGGCGGAAAGTTGCGGCAGTCCGCTGAGTCCGCAGTTTGTTGAGTGGCAGTCCGACCGAGAAGACCGACCGAGGTAAGCCCCACAGTATCGTACATCGCTCCGCCGCTGTTGTCAGCATGTAAGTATAATAGGTAAGAAGGTAGGCAAATTCCTTTTTCCTATTCCTAGTGTCTACAGGATACACGGGGTTGCGTGCCGGACCGTTACGGGGTAACACTGTGTATTCCTTAAAAAGTGCTAGGGGACTACGTGTCGGGCCGTTACGAGGTAGCACCCTGCATTGGACATTATCTCCTTATTCCTAATATCCACAGGATACACGGGGTTGCGTGCCGGACCGTTACGGGGTAACACTGTGTATTCCTTAAAAAGTGCTAGGGTGCTACGTGTCGGACCGTTACGAGGTATCACCCTGCATTGGATATTATCCCATTATTCCCAACCTGACAACCTTGCCATCTTCTACCTACATAATTAAGACCGCGTCTACCGACATTTTAAACAGAATTAGCCGAGGTTACGAGCGACCGCATTTATATTAGACCGCTTAATTATCCCGCGATTAATACCGACCGTTTCATACTTTATTTTCTCTGGGCTGTATCTGATCCGTTCATTCACTGCCATAAATTACCGTCCCGCTTTTTACATTTTGCTTACCGAGATGGGTTCTCTTCATTGCACTCCTCCTCTTCCCGCACCGTACCGTATTGAATTTGGCCGTATGTAAGGCTTATTGAGAAGTGTTAGTAAAGAGATGACATGTTGGGTTTTGGGATGAATAAATGTGATTTTGTTGCAATATTGCCTATTGTTTTATTCACACAGAAGACCTGGATTACTTTCTCCACTGTCTAAAGGCTACCCGATAGGCCGTGGTCCCTCATCCACATTAAACTTGAGGGTGGCGCCCCAGATAATGGTTGGATAACCAACTACAAACTTTATAAACAACCCAGAAGATCGAAAGGAGATAGAAAAAATTAGTAAGCGCCAGTAAATACCATTACAAAACTGGCAAATTCTTTTAAATGCTAAGCAATCATTAACTTCATAGACAAACTTTATTTAAAAATGTCGAAATTCATGTGTGGAAAAAAACATCATCGAGATGCCGCCCATTTGCTGCCCCTGGCACTCTTCCAAGAAGCTGTCTTAGATTTTCCACTACAATTGTGCATAATTCAGGAGTAATGGTTTCAATTTCTTGCTGAATACGATTTTTAAGCTGAATTAAATTTGATAAGACGCAATATAAATCGTTTGGAGCAAAGTCAGACTTCGTGGGGGACAGGTAATATTGTCTCTTTTTAATATCTGTTTATTTGGGAACAGTGCTTTTGCAGATTCAATCGTGGTATTTGATATATAGCAAATAGCCATATCTTGCTGACGCCGCCACTGCTCATTAAAGCTTTTTCAATAAAAGATTTTGAGGGTAGGGCCAAAAAAATTATTAATCAGTGCCGCATACCTGACAAAATTAACCATTACTGTTTGGCCATTGTTATATTCAAAAAAGTATGGGCCGCCTATATTACGCCTCTGGAAGAAATAATTGCTGCCCCAATAACAGTAACTTTATAGATGGGGTATATATGGAGATTGATGTTATTCTCGGGGATTTTCTTCCGACCAATAACGACTATTTAGCTATTACTGACGCATCCATGCAAATAAAAATGTGTCTCATCCGAGAAGACAATTCTGTCAAGGTTATCAAATCCTTCTAACATTTGGTTTCCAAGCGTCAATCGTATAGGATAATTTGTTTCCTTTAATTGAAGATTCAGGTCTTCTTCAAAATTCAAAAATCATTAGATTTATGTAACTGGAGAACCGCGGCATATTTTCATTCACCCTCCTGGTTTCGGGAGGGTGAATTTTTTAAGCAGAACTTTTCGTCAAATTTGCTTATCCAAGATTTGATGAGATTTGTACTAGGTGCTTCATTGACGTTATGAAGAGCATAACGCGCACAAAACGTACGATTTAATTCCTAAAAACTACGGACAGAAAACTCACATTATTGGGCACCAAACCCGTTCATAATGGCATCTGTCAATTCTGACAATACACTTACAAGGATTGCTTTACCCATTGCGAAAAAGTAGCCAACTTGATATAAACAGGCCTAAAAGTTTTAAATAAAACAAAAGTGAAGTGAACTGAGCCTCCTTGCATTTTAATGAAGTGGCTTTAAATGTCATTAAGGGCACAGAATCGATTTAATTAGAAAAAAGTAGCAAGAAGCAAACCCCTACATTGCATATTTCTCTTTTTTTTCTTTCAATATGGCCCTTAAAATTATTAAAATAATTAATAAAAAGTAGGGGATAAATTCAATATAAATGAAATGGACCGTTTCTGAAAAAAATGCCTGAACCCGTCGATTTTAATATTTGGTTTAGGGTTTTTCTAGGTGGAAATATATAGGTGGACTCAAAAAAAAAAGATATGACGGCATCAATATGTTTTTTAAATGGAAACCACAATTTTTTAATGCAGAATCAGAAAGAATGCATTTTTTTACAGAGAATGAATAGTGGTTACATACTAAAAAACCAAAATACCAACATTTAATTTAGATATGCATTTCTTTAATTTGACATTTTATCATCATTTTTCGTTCAAAATTGCTTATGTAACCAATATTCATTTGTACCATATCCTTTATAAAAAAAAACGTTCTTTCTGATTCTGCATTAAAAAATGGTGGTTTCCATTTAAAAAACATAATGATGACGTCATATCTTTTTTTTAATTACCCTGTATATTTAATTTCCACGTAGAAAAAACCCTAAACCCAATATTAAAATCGACAGGTTCATGCATTATTTTCAGAAACAGTATATTTCATTTTTATTGAATTTATCCGCTACTTTACGGGTGCACTGTATACAGCTAAATATTAAGGTGAATAAACTTACTCCTCTGTTGGTTTATCTTATGATAAAATCCACCAAAAGGTCCATCGGAGGGAATCAGCCCTTTTTTATTAAAAAACGCCAAGATAATCGGTAAAGTGACTGCGGCTCCAAATATAAAAACCCCCGCTAGCACCACCGCGCCCACGTTCAAGTTTATCAGTGCGTTTTTGGCTGTTTCCATGGATTTTTTGATCGGCAAGGTGATGAAGGGCACATTAAAATCCAAATCGATCTGAAAACCAAGTAAAAAAAATATTTCTCTTGTCGGATTTCCGTCAAATTACACCCACTTTGATATTCCCATCGTTGCCGAAACTGATTAATCTGTAAAACTTGGAGTTTGACGATGCAAACGTGGTTTTCTTTTCTGCGAGATTTTGATCCGGGAATACGATGAGGACCAACAAAACGACACAAAACATATCGAAAGTGTTACTGAAAACTGCACGGTGAAAAGCTGATTATTATATAATGACATTTATAAAGAAATTAGATGAATTCAGTGCAACAATACACGTTTACGCTACGATGTTTTGGTTTGTTTATGAGGCGTTGAATGTACCGGTAATAGTAACAATACTATATTGCTGGTACTTTAAACAAATTTCTATAAACATGTCTTTGTGGTAAACTATATTTTTAGTATTTATAACAAAACTGCTAAGTCATTATAGCTAAAATTTCAATAATTACATTCTTTTATTTTTCGAAGGAGCAACTTGAGGATTCCAAAATATAGAGTGTAGAAAAACAAAAATAGTTTTTTTTTGGGCCCAAGGCAACTTTCAAAGTTTAGTTATTTTAACATCTTGTATATCAAAAATCACCTATACAGGGTGTTTCAAATTCACCCCTCAACAGGGGGATGTTGGAATCTATAAGAGATACGAAGAATATTAAATTGAGGCAAAGTTGATAATTTTTGAGCTTAACAATATGCGGTTAAACAAAATTTAAAATTCCGAATGGTGCCGAAAAAACACGGAATTTTGAAAAATCGATTTAATTTTCATGATGCTATATGATGTTAAATGTTTTTAGATTTTTAATACGAGGCTTCGTCTTCTGCCAACCATCATCAACTTTGTTTTTTCTTACGGGCGCCATATTTGGTTGATACATATTTATAATCTTTGGAGAATTCTCTTTTTAATAATGTTTTACAAGTAAAACTTTTCTATTTTTAAAAAACTTCAATTATTGGAAAAAATTAAATTTATCGCACAAGACTGATGCAAGTGCATAAACTGATAAGACAAAATTTAAACTGCCAATAAATGTTAAAATAAATAAATATTCAATAAATTAAAGACAAAAAATATCTATCTTAAAATAAATTATATTAAGTGCTCAAATTGTTGTCCCTGTGCACAATTGAACTCTCTTACGAATATTGAACACCGCACGATTTATTTCTCATCTACTTAATCTGTTCAACTCCGTAATAATAGTTAACCCTATCTTTTCAATATTTTCGAAATTCCTCTCGTATAAACTCGATATTTGAGTGTTCTCCAAACGTATTTAAAACATTCAAATCGTTCAATCAGTTCAATCAACATTCAATTTGCCGTTATCTTACAGGACGCATTATTTCCAATCCACCTGTCACCAAACCTTTCCATGTATGTGTTTTGATGAAATCAAATCAATCAATCAAATATGCTTTATTGTCAAAAAATTTAAAAAATTTTGTAGACAAAGCTATACATAAAAAGCAAAACACACAAATATATAAATCAAAATACGTAATCACAGAATAAATATATACAAAACTGGGTACAAAAGACATAAATGTACCTGGTCAAATTTCCTATACTAAATGTAAAAAGTAAGAAAATAGAAAAGTAAATAAAAAAAGTAACAAAAACAGTCAAAAACATTAATACAATGTTTAAAAAGTCATAAAAAATTTTATAGAAATTTAGCAATACAAAATATTGCTATTCTACATCATAAAAAATTTAGTAATTAGCCAGTGCGTGCATGATACTCAAAAATTAATATTAAAAAAAATCATCTACTGCATATAAAGCTCTCTCCAGTAAATATGATTTCAAAGCATTGCGAAATCGAGGAAAAGATGTCAATGATTTAATTTCCAAAGGCAGATGATTGTGCATTTTTTAGCTCCGTAAAGAATAGAGCTTTTTATTAATTCAGAGCTTGCGATTTGCACATAAAGATCATGCTCTGCGTTTCGAAGTGGATAACTGTGAGATGGTATATTAGGAATTTCTGATATATACTTGCGAACCAAGCAAATAGATTCAAGAATGAATAAAGATGGAAGAGTTAATATTTTAAATCTTTTAAACATTTCTTGGCAGTGAGCTCAACTATCAAGTCCTAGTAAATAGCGAACCGCTCTCTTTTGTAGTTTAAAAATGCGCTCAAACTGAGTCGCACAGCATGTGCCCCAGAATGGAAGGGCGTAACGAAGATGGGACTCAAAAAGGGCATAATACACTGTTCTTGATGACGAAAGATTTAATTCCCTGGAAACTGATCTCATGGCAAAACAAGCTGAACTTAATTTTTTAGATAAAACATCAATATGTAATTCCCACTTCAAAGAGCTGTCAACAATAAGTCCCAAAAATTTCACAGATTCAACAACGTCCAAGCTGGTGTTGCTAAGTACAAAGGGTTGGATAGTACCTTTATAAGATAAGACTTTAGTTTTTGAGGTGTTTAAGCAGAGAAGATTCGAATCGCACCACGATTTAATGTTGGTAAGGTCTTTAGCATTAGTTGCATGAAGTGCCGCAACATCCGGATTGCTCCAGGTAAAGCTAGTATCATCGGCAAAGAGACAGATTTTGCCGCTAATGTTAACAGCAGAAACAGAATTGGTCCCAGAACTGAACCTTGAGGTACCCCACATTCTGTTGGTCTGCTAGAAGACATGGTCGTATCAACCTTTACAAGCTGACTTCTGTAGCTAAGATAGGACTTAAACCATAAACGAGAGGCATTCCTCTGAACCCATAGTGATGTAATTTGTTGATCAAGATAGTATGGTTTACACAATCAAAAGCCTTGGAGAAATCACAGAAAATAGTTACTGTTGAATGATGATTGTTTATACTGGAGTAAACACTGTTAAAAAGGGAGAACATGGCATCATTAGTGCATTTATTACTCAAGAAGCCAAATTGATGGGGAGTTAGTATTTTATATTTAAACAGGAATGATAATAGCCTTTCTTTAACCAATCTTTCTATGATCTTCGATAATGTTGGAAGGAGAGCGATTGGACGATAATTTGAAGCTAGCTCTTCATCTCCACCTTTATGCAAGGGAATAATTATTGCAGTCTTAAGGCAGTTAGGAAAGACTCCATTTTGAAATGATTTGTTAATTAGGTTTCTCAAATGGTTTAATGTGTTATCAGGCAGAGTTGAGAATATTTTTAGAGTAAGACCATCTGTACCAGATGATAATTTGTTTCTTATTTCATTTATTGTACTTTGAAGCTCTGTTATTAGTACAGGGGTAAAAAAGAAACTCTGTAAGTTTTCATTAGAGAGATATGAAAATGGATCATGAGAAGGTGTTATAGTAGTCATTAGGTTTTTAGGCACGTTTACAAAATAATCGTTGAGATTCTCAGGTGAAAAGGAGCTAGTGCTAGTTGAAGAAGGCTTATTTCTTAATTCGTTAACAATAGACCATGTTTCTTTAGCAACGTTACCAGAATTAGCCAGCCTATTATTATAATAAATATCTTTTGCGGCTTTTATTGCTCTTTGATATAATTTCCTGTATTTAAAAATATGCTGTCCGAAAAATTTTTTAGGTATGATAAAGAGCGCATGTTTCTTGCAGACACACGTAAGCCTTTAGTGGACCAGGGTTTATGATGCTTAATTTTGATGGGTCTATAAGGAAATGACTTATTCGCAATACTGGACAAGGTTTTTACAAATCTAGAAAATTCTATAGTAATTTTCTAAAGGAATCATAATATCCAAGAAATCTTCAAAATTGAATCTTAAAAACTGATAATAAGAATATCCGTTAAGAGTTCCATATTAAAATCCAAAATTCGATTTTTAGAAATACCTGTCCAAACATTTAGGTCAAATAGCACTTGTGCCCGAATTTCCCGTCGGGGAATGGAACGGGGAAAAACTGTCGGGGATTATTTTGACTCCAAATGCGTTTATTACTTACTAAAAAAATGTCACAATTTGTAAGTGTACTTTCATCGGTCTATATCACATTCTCAAGAAAATTAGGGAGTCAGTAATGTTTTTCGCTAGCCAGTTACAAAAAAACACACATCTTTCAGCATCACTAGGTTGTAGTTTTTGAGCTAAGTGAATTTTAAATGGCTTAAATCCACTTTCTGTTAAGTTATCTTCAGATATAATTTCTTGGGAAACTTGCCGTGTAGATTTCTCTGGGTTCATATTTGTCTACAAATATGAACTCAAAAAACCATAATTGCTTAAATTATTAAAAGTAAACTACTTATTACTTTCTACTACCATACCAACAAAACATACAAATATTTAAGACTCTGATAATTAGAACAGTTTAAAGATTGTCTTGTCAGCTTATGACAGCCTACTGCGGCAAATTTAGTTTTTTCCAAAAGTTCGGGTTTTTAGAAAAAATAAATATAAATTATGATACATCCTTAAAAAGGTAACTTTGCAAAAATTTTAAAATTGTAAAAATGGAATATATGAATTATTAATTTTTTTAAACGGCATATTCTTAAGGTCGAAGGTTTCAACTTTGCTCAATTTTAACCATCTTCGTATCATGTTGAGGGTGGAATTTGAAACATATCCTGTATGAAAGTTGTGTAATAAGAGAATTACTTCACATTATCGAAAATTATTTATAAAAAATTCTTTATTAGGTTGGATGGTCTCTGTTTTTACAAAAATTAGCCCCATTTCTTCGATTAAAAAACAATTTTGCTCGGCGAATCAACGACTCTTTACAAGATTCGAAAATAAAATCCTGGTGTCCACGAATTAAATACCAACAATCTTCATTGCCCTTGTGAAGTTTTTTTGGAGTATTTACCGCTCAATCTTGATACACCAACTGTTTCAAAAAGCCCCACAGAAAAAATCGCAAGGCGTTAAATCTGGGAAGCGCGGAGGACAAGAAAATGGGCTCATTGCGCCCTCTCTTCTAAATTGTGATGGAGCTGCATCATGTAGGAACACATATTCTGTCTCATATTTAGCAAAACATCTAACGATGATACTAAATTTCACCGATCAGTCGAGGTGGAAAAAAGGAAGGTTTAATAAGCATGCCATCTGACCACGCAAACCCAAATAATTAATGCAAATCTATGTTGAGAATTAGATCTTTTTAAAGCATGCGGATTTTCAACTACCCAAACATGATTGTTGCGGAAATTTTGCACTGCATTTGGTACCACCATTAGCATACTTTGTACACAAAATTGATGTCTGCCGAAAGTGTCTAACGAACTGTTCTAGATTCCACTGGCAAAGTACAACTCTTCTAGTATAATCTTCGGGTTGTAAGGCGTGTATCTGTTGATAATGACAAGGATAATATCTAATGTTTTTGTCGTACTTACACTTTACAACGAGGCATTGCTAAGGCACGAAATCTTTTTATTTAATTCGATTTTTTTTAATTTAATTTTAATATTTCTTAAAGTGAACCTTTCCACACAACATGCATGCTGCGGCTGCATTTTGTCGGCACTCTTGATAGGTAAGTATTATGTCCACTAGCTTATTGTTTTTGTGCACATGGGCCATTTTTGTGCACAAAATAATTACACAAATGAAATACGCCTTATTAAAAATCAAAACTGATCGGATTAAAGATTCTTACTTGTAAAACCATACTATAGCACACATTTTCACAAACAGTAAAAGCAGTAAACAAAAAAAGGTGAGAATTTACACGATCTTCGCCAAAAATATCAAAAGGTTATTTTTTCAAGTTTTAATGTTTGTCATATTTCAAATCAAATCATCTTCATATCAAATATCATATTCGTTTTATTATGCAACTTTTGTATAGATGATTTTTGGTATATCAACTCCCTTTTGACGAGTCCTGCAACGAGTTACAGTAAATGACTCAACTTCAGGAAAACACCTTGGAAAAAAGTTGTATTTAGCAAAGATCCACAAAATTCTAGTATTTAATTTAACCATCCAGTATAGTAATTAAGAAATCAAAATTCAGTGTTAACAAACACCACATCTACAAAACACTTATCCGTAATATTTTTGTAGGAGGACCGGTTCACGAAATACAAAGTGCAAAAAATAATTTTTCGAACTTAAGAAATGTTGTATTTAGAAAATATAGCGTCTAAAAGAGGCTAGGATTTTCTTATAAAGGTTTTATAAAAGTTATTTAATGAGAAAAGCTCAATAAATGATGAATTAACGAGAAATAGTGCTTAGAGCTTAAATTGAAATAATAAAATTCCCTACAAAACTTCTTTCTATAATATTTTATTCTATTATTGGCAGGAGCAACTGTTCATGATATAAAACGTTCAAAAAACTGGAACTTTTTTAAAAAGGATTTATAACATTTTTTCGAAAATAACTCGAATATGGGCTGTATTTACAAAGAAAGTATATTTAGCAAATATAATGAACATCTCTAAAAAACTTCTTATTAGAACATTTTTTGGATAATAAACTGTTCCTGAAATATAGCGTCCACAATACTGATTTTTTTTTCATAACGGATTTCTATTATTTTATAGCTTATTATTAGCTTTTCGAGAAAACTCTATAAATATTGGATTTACGAGAAAAAGTGTTTTCAGATAAAATGTAAAGAATAAAATTCTCTACCAAATGCATTTCTATAATTTTTTCCATAAGTGTAACTGTTCATGAGGTATTACATCTAAGAGACAAAAATGTTTTTTTTTGATAGAGGATTTATCACAATTTTTTGAGATTAACTCAATAAATATTGTAGTTCCAAAAAAGTAACGAGAATCTTTATAGAAATGATCTCTATACTTTTTAGAAACCAAGTCAGAAATGGGATTTTTAATTCATAATAATAACGTACCTCTAAGTCTCCTTCCGTGTTAAAGCTGATAAGCCTAAAATGCTTTGAACCGAAATTATTCTGCCTTAAATCAGCTCCTTTACCACGAGCTTCGCGATGGTAATAAAAGTCGTCGCTAGTATTAAAACAAAACACTACGTCACCAAAAAATACAGCAAAAACCGTGACAACCACCGTGATCAGTGCCATTATGAGCCTGTTATAAAAAAATCACTTTTCCTCACCTGCATAAATATCATTTTTTTTCTCCATTAAAACCAAATTAGAGGGTTTTTTTGATGTACGCTCTGCTGCCGACAATAGTCCATAACATTAACACCAAATTAACATCATATAATGACTTCATCATTATTTAACCAAGCGACTTCTTAATCATCCCTGGTAACTCGAATGCGCATACCGGGGGTCGCTCGAAAAGTCCTCCATCGGCCCATGAAAGTGAAACTTTCGAAAAAACCGAATTTCCTAACAATATAACAATTTTGGGATGTTTTGTCATCATATACAACATTGTCCTGGTATTGTTTTAACAATATAATAATCATAATGATTATTTAATATCTTCACGTAACGTATTGTTTGGGCGCGGCCGGGTGTAAAATGTGTATCGTATAAAATGATTTCAATGCACCCCATAGTGCCATAAAGAAAAGTCACCAGTTTAACGATGAATTTCGCGATTGTTCTGTTGTGTTTGGGGCTCTTGTATCCCCTGGTGGTATTCGGGTCCCCCAAAAAATATCAAGCGGAAGACGGGTAAGGGTTGTTTACATTGTTTTAATAGTGTAATCGAAAATATCGTTTTTAAGAGGTTTTAGTCCCAGTCACAGATACTACGAGTCGGACCTGCCCTATAAAAATAAATCGGGTTATATCCCCAAGAACCCAATCGCCGAACCGAAGAAGGACTTTTCGGATCCGAAAGAGTCCAGGTTCGGGCTCGTTTCTTATGGTAGCACCGGAGGAGGGTAAGACTTAAACTTTATAAGTAGTAGAAATGCTGCTAAAAGTTTCAGATGCTTAAAATATCATTTTCAAGGATATTAATACAACATTTTTCAGTTTTTATTTATGTTAGTAATGGATTTTTTTTAATCTATTTTACTTACTAAAAGAGATAGAGAAACCCTTCTTTTCCAGGTGAGATCAATATTTTGATATTTTGAATATCGTGGATCCCATGCGAAAATCATAAGTGTGCAAAACTATAGTTTTGAGATAATTACATTTAAAGCTTGTAGAAATTGTAAAAATAAGGTTCTTGTGCGATTCTAAATATTTTGTGCAAATTAATAGAAATCGTATTGACCAATTTAATTCTAACAATATTTTTGATACATCTAGGTTTTTTCGTAAAAACACATTCGTATTTTTTTAAAGATTTTAAATCTTTTAATGGAAAATGAAAAATGGTTTCACTTAAGAAATGAAACTCATAAGGATTTTTCAAGCTTTAATTAAAAAAAAAGGAAAATAAAAGAGAGTAGCCAGCTAATTAAGAAAAAAGAAAAAAATTAAGTTTTACAAGTAACTTTTAAAAAAATCAATCATTCTGTTCAGAGCCAATTTTGGTTCTAGTAAACAGTCCCACATTTCTTGGCTGGTTTTCAAAGACCTGGAGGAGAATAATGCTTGAGATGACATACATTTTGTTTTATATTTAAAAATCCAAAGATGATATAAAAAAATCTAAGGTTACTTATTGAAGACTTTTATTAAGAAAGTAAGAAATGAATCCTGATCCTAAAGAAAATTTAATATTGACGGTGGGTAACATGACACACAACAGTCTAAGTTGACATATCTAATTATCGGTGTACAATTCATAATTGAACATCTTAGCTTTGGGTGAAAGGCCAGCATAAAGAGTACGGCACTATCACTTACATACTTGTCAACCTATCCAGTGCTCTTCTGACTTTGATTTACTATATAATTCGTTGCAATAAAGGCATGCAGCGTCCTGCCTAAAAAGTCTTTATTTTCGGTATCGCAATCATCCTGAAGGATAGTTCGCTTCACCTGATTTCGAACTCTAACGCTCTTGCGATTTTCTTTCTCTATTTTGCTTCGGACTTGGGCTTTAACTTTATCCATATAAGGAGGACTTGTCAGAATGTGAGAGTCAGTTATTTTTCTCTTCGTGCTTTTTAAATCTCCTGGGTGGTAGACGACTTGAGTAGTAATGAATATTACTTTGGAAGTTATTGGATTCATTGTAGGCTGGGCTCGAAACAGAAGACTCTGCAACATTTTGCTTCTGGCATTTTCCATCATCCACCTCTATCTCAAGAACATTGTCGGTTACGTTTCTGGGTAGAAATAAATGAGCTAGAAGAACATATGAATTCAACGGATAAATTCCAATTTTTTTAAATTCACTTGTCATATTTTCGACCGTGGCAGCACTTCCTCATGCTCTCTCAAAGATACCAGCTAGAGCGGTACTATATTACCACGGTTAGTCTTTAGCCAGGTGCCCAGCCCTTGGGTATAATATAAATTCAATGGTCCAAAAAATTATATGTCAAGTAGTTGCATCCGATTAGTGTAATGCGTCTGCAGACATAGATGTAATCAAAGTATCAATATAATCAAAGTATTCGGGTTTATAGTTCTTTCTTGGGATAATAATGACAAAATTCCTATCAGTATTGTCACATATAGTGACAGAGAGATGCAGGCCTCGTTCTACTCTTGTTCTTTTTCCCTTTGGGCAAATGTTTTCGGTGGCTTTTGGAAATTGCTAAGGCCCATTTTGTCGATGTTGTAAATTTGTGTCGGTGGTATATAATTATCAGTTATTTCATCATCCGAGGTTTATTCAAAGCTTTTGCTCTTGCGGAGAAAGGGGCTTCAGGAACCCTCAATGAGATGGCAGGGTTGCGCTTCCTAAACCCTTTTAATCAATCCCAGCCTACTATTTGTTTATCTGCATCAAATCTACTAGCTAATATTACAATTTTGGCAATTTACTTACATTTGCCAATTTTCTGACATAAGTGATAAATCTAAAGAATCTCTGTAAAAAATAAAGAAAATCCTTCACTAATTATTGTTCTACGGCTACACCAAAAGTAGGCCTTAAATGATCGAGTTTTACAGGAACATTCTTGAAGTCAAGACGAATTGTAGCCTGCGATAAGTTGCTTAAGCGGTAAGAATGCTTGAGAGGCCTTTAGCGATACGATCTGGTTTTCTTTGACGCTTTGAATGTCTTTGGTCATGTGTTCCTTTGACCAAAAACGACGCGTTGATAGTTGTCAGGCTTATCCTTTATTTAGCGAAACCAGCAAACTTTGCACCATGAAATTTGAGTCATGTTAAAAGACTCTGTTCTAAATAATCAAAAAAGTCGTGGTATGTTAGGTTTTTGACTACAAAAGGTCTTGTTCTTGCACTGCAAATACTTTGTGTCCAACCTTCTGCAGAATACACTGGAACATATTTCTATTTTGTTTATATTTTCGAATATATTGATCACACTTCATCTCAATGTGACTTTTTTCAAAAAATTTTTGATCTATTTCTTTTAGATTGAGATAATTTGAAAGCACGTGGCGGCAAAAATGGGTTTTTTCGTTGACCACCACACCCATCGGATGTCATTTGAACCTATATTAAACATTTTCATGTTATATTGCAATCTTGAATGAACGAAGATATTTCGACCGAACATCTTTTTGCTTGTGTTTCCTCTTAAACATAATAAAGCATATCTTGCTAAGTGCAATATTATCGCTAAGTTGTAAACTGCCAAACTGTAGATGGCTAATTTTCTCAAATAAAAGATTTGACCGGCTGGGCCTTTTGGCGTAGTAAGAGCTGCTTGTCGAAGTTAAAGGATAAAATTTTCGTATTTTCCTTAGCAATTTATTGTCGTGAGACCTAGACTTCTGAATCCAGTTTTTTTTCTAAATGTTCTTGAAAATTTTTCTCCTCTTCTATTCTTGCAATTTCTGTTTTTCCTTTTGCTCTAAATACTTTTTACATAAATCTTTTTTGAGACGTAAGAACCCTATATTTTCCGACAGAATGCGACTCAACAATGGGAAAAAAGAGAATATGCTCCCTGCTTATCATTATTGCTAAGCTTATTAAAAGGTGCGTATTTTCCACGCATGTCTCTCTCAGTCATTCGAGTCGAAAAGCATTTCTGTAATGAGTGCGAATAAACAAATCTGTAATGTTTGGGATAGCCATAAAAATTTCCAACACCCATTTTTTTCAACTATCGAGCTGTATAGTTATATATATGTAAGTTCCTCTACAACTTTATATACTTCTTGTTCCTCTTTTCTTTAGTTTTCGTTCAATATGCCAATAACAAATGATCTTTAATCATCTATTGTCGACGATTCACGAAAGGCATTATAAATTTCACGTCAGTTTACTTTTATAAGAAATTTGTTGCTGTTTTGATTTTCTCAAACAGGGGGATGGTAGCAAGGGACGTGCAGGTTTATCTATATTTTGCGACTCACCCTTAACTTTTTTTTTGTTTCAAATCACGAGACAGCTTTATCACTAACCAAAACTCTTTATTTTCCTCTCGACTCACTTTTAATCTTCTCCCGAAGATGCTAACATCGTTAGCGAAACACGTGAGAGTAAAATAAAGATTTTTGGTTACTGGTAAAACTATCTCGTGATTTGAGTGTCACACCAAAGGTTCCAAATATAGGACTCTTTTTTGTTTTTTAATATTTTTCTTCCATAAAGCAACATTTTTCTTTTTCTTAATAAAATTTTATATTCATTTTGATAAACTTACTTGGTTCATTTGGTTGAAAGTTTTTAAACTTATTAGACGTATTCGATTCGGTGCTGGAACTCGAACAGGTTGAACAATAAAATCCTGAAAAACTGCTTGGGATAACAGATCTATTTTCTGGATTATAGTCACCCGATGAAGATTTGATTTCATTGAAAACTAATATACGCTAATATGGTTAGAAATATTTCGCTTCATACCGAGTAGAGGGCATAGGTACTTTCAGTGACACTTTGATTATTCATTTTGTCTAGGTTTTGAGTAATTTAACTGTAATAATGCATAATTTTCTAATATATAATTAATAATATAAATATATAGTTTAGTTTTGGCAACATTTATGTCAAAGCAAGTGATGGTTCCGTTCATCGTGTGAGTTCTGAACGTGATTTAGTGGGGCTAAAAAATAGGCGTGAGGAGGACTAATACATGTGAATAAAATGACAGGTACTTTCGTAATTATTTGGTTACTCAAAACTCTTTTTCTTGGATAACTTTGCGACAAACTAACTTCCTAACTTTCTTAGTTACCTTTTTTTCTTTTAACTCTTTTTTTTTATAATCTTTGTTACATATAGTTTTTTTCATAACCTCTCTTCAAACGCACTGTTTAGGTTTTTATTTTTAAATTTTTGTTTTTACTTATTTATTCGGGTTCTAATATATACATTAATTTATGTCCTTAGTGAAGGTTTCACATATAAACTGTAGGTCGCTGTTGGCTCACTTTGATGATTTTTCTGCGAAATACTGTTCAAAAGATTTTACCTTATTGCAATAATTACAGAGTCATGGCTAACTCGCGATATTGATAGTAATGCTGTACACATCCCTAATTACCAACTAATAACAAATGATCGACAAAATTATAGAGGTGGCGGTATGAACGACTTATGAAATTCTTTTGTCTGATATGTATGAATTTTTAGAAAGCCTTTGGTTAAAAATTAATATTGATGATGAACGGCATATTTTTGGAATAATTTATAGACCTCCAAATTCTAATATTCAAAATTGTTTCTTAACATTGGAGGAGACACTAATTGATATGTTTTCTCATTTTAACCATATAACCTGCCTCGGGGACTTTAATATTGATGTTTCAAAGGTTGCTCATTCACTTACTTTTTTTTATAAAATTCTTAAATACCGTAGTCCACCTTACCTATACCTTAAGATTACTTTTAGAAATGATGTTCACCATTTGGGCTTAAGAAGAAACACAATTTATATTCCAAGACATAAGACTCATTTATTTAAAAGGTCCTTTTCCTATAATTTTGCATATCAGATGAACTCTTTGGGCATACATTTTGAGTTGGGTTTGGTGTCTGTTCAGACTTTTCGCAGAGGAATGATGGTGCGTCTGATGAGTCAGCAGCTATCTACGTAAAATATTGAAGGGATGAAGGGTCAATATTGTTAGTTTATGTATGGGTAAAAACTAAAAATCTGTGTTTAGTGTGGGTAACTAAGGTGCGTGTTTTTTTTTTGTGAGAGATACTATGTTAATGTTCTAAATTTTTTTGGTAGTTGTGTATAATTAAACTTTAGTTAGAAAATTAGTCTGTTACAAGCGTTTCTACATTTTTTTTAGTTAGTTTTCTTAAGTTTTGGTCACAATGTTAAAGACCAGAATCTGTCTTGGCAGAATTCTGAATTTTTTAGCCTTTTATTTCCATAAAATAATAAATGTGTTATTTTTTTATGATGAGTTTGCAAATAAAAAATATTTATTATTATTATTATTATTTAGTATGCATAATTATAGTAGTTACCCAGACTTAATTTTATTGAAAACTGATAAAGGGCATAATATTTCGTAACGAAACTATATTTTTCAAAAGTAAATGGAAATATTTTCGTCAAATTATTGAATAGCATTATTATTATTATACATGACTACAAAAACTTAAAATAAAATGGTAGGCATTTTCACAATTCAATTAGCAGTATAGTACACATGATGAAAATTCAATTTTCGGAGATACCTGAGCACCATCATCTTCAGCTGTTATGATATTGTCATAAACGCATTCTATTTCCGATTCGATTCTTACTTTATCATAATATTGATAATCATCGGTGCTTGTTTTGTATTTCATTTTGAAAAAAAAAACTTAATCAATTTATATTTTGGGCAGATTCATCAATTTCAAATACGGCCGTGGAGGATTTTTGTGTTTCCACCTGGGTACTTGAGATAAAAATATTTAAATGTAATCAAATTAACAGCTGGTATAAAGGTTGCGGCTTTTTACTTAATTATTTTCAAGATGTAAATTATTGTCTGCTAAAATAATCGCTGCTTCGCCATTTGCAAAATCCTTTTTGTTCTGGCACTCAAGTTTTTTTAATAGCAAAGATTTGTAAATTTAAATACGAAATCTTACTACTTGATATTTCACAATACAAAACAACACATTCACTTGTATTTACCTAATTTATTGTAATGCGGAAAACATGAAGTGTTACAGATTCACAAATAAGGTTCATGGAAATAGATTATCATGAATTTAACAGATTCACAGATAAAATCAAAATTTTAATATGATCAATTATTCTCTAAAAACCCCACATTTTCCAAAAACTGATATTCCGACTCTTAGATCCTACGGCAGCTCAGGCACTGGAGTCTCTTACGGCACAATGAAACTGGACATCGGTGGAGTCGCTCTAGGAGTGCTCCTTGGTTTAAGCATCATCCTAATAGTCCCCAAAATCTCTCAAGTCTTGGGGGCAGTGCACGGAGGATACGGACGAAGTAACTCATACTTTAAAGCATTATTAGCAGCTTAATAACTGGTTTTGCAGATTTAGATGATGACATGTCGGCCATCACCAACCTGTTGGCCAGAATCGACAATTCTTTGGCAGCCAACGATATCGACAGCACGTCGTGTACACAGAGGATCATTTGCAGTGTTGTGAATGATGCCGCCAGGAATGAGAAAAGTGGAGAGGCGACAGCTATGGACCAGTTTATTTTAAGTTTTGCCAAGTAAGAGTATTGGGTATAATGAAATTACATTTTTTATGTCAGTTTTTTAACATTTTCTTACACTTTATAGCTCATTAAGTATGTGAGCCACAGATCACAATATTTCACTCTCAGTTCTAAGATTTCAACCCATATTTTCTCTTTTTTTTTTATTAGACTGCTACTTTTCAAATTATAGACAAAAACTGCTTCCTGTAATTTTAGAAACTCCTTATTCACGTACGTCCTGGATGGTACAGCAGTTAAAGAAGCACTGGATATAGGAAAATCCAACGATGCCGAGAGCTGCGTCGCCAGATACAGCAAGTGCCCTCTGACAAGGGAGAAAGTGTTAAAAATAATGGCCAATCTCGTGCCTACTAATACGAAATAATTTAAAAAATAAATAGATGAATATCGAAAATTGAGTTTTCTTTATTAAGCATCGACTATAGTAGTACTCAAGAAACTTAAATAACAAAATCTTTTTTCATTAAAAATTTTTAATAAACATCTTTAACGAGTTCCCTAGAAAACCGAACTTTCTTAATATTATAAATAAACTATTCGAGTGAGCAGTCTTTTCAAGCTAATTTTCTTTCAAAACTTCCAATGATAGGATAAAAGTTTTCCAATCTTCAACGGGTTTCCAAATAACCTAATCTCATTAATATTAAAGATAAACTAGTCGAGTGGCCCCTATTTATTTTCAGCTATTTTTTTCCAAAAATCGATTCCTGAGATCAAAATTTTTATATTTTCAATGAGGTTCTAAAAACGTAACTCTCTAAATATTAGAAATGAACCGGTCGAGTGACATTTCAAATTTTAAAAATTTTGCCTGGAAAGCTTAACTGCCTAAGGGTATTCCTGCCTGGAAAATCCATATTTGTCCTGGCAAGAAAATTACTTTAACAGCTTGGAAGTGATCAACAATGCCTGGAAAGAGTCGAAATTTAGTCGAAGCTTAATTGCCTAGGAGTATTATTTGTGTCTAGAAAATTTATATTTGGTCTAACTGCTTAAAAAAAATACGTGAACTGCATCTTTCCAGATAATTTTATTCAAAAAATGAATTGATGAGATCAAAATGTTAATATCCTTTAACGAGTTTCCCAAAGAAGCCAGTTTTCTTAATATTAGAGATAAACTGGTCCAGTGACCCCTTTTGTTCCATTTAATTTTTTCGAGAGAGTCGACTAATAAGATCAGAATTTTAATATTTTCAACGGGTTTTTAAAAAACAAACATAAATAAGACATATTGTCTCTTTTAGATTTTCTTTCTTTAAAGAAATATCTATGCTCTACATTGTGGCCTACAGGGATTATCATAAACTATTTGCAGGACAAACAACGTCAAAATAGGCTCCTAAAAGAAAGACACAATTACATTTCTACATATAAATGTGAGGTCACTCCGAAACAAGCTGGAAGAGATTGAAGCATTTCTGGCGTCGTCGATGGCCTGTGCATTACAGAACCTCCAAACCTACAAAACAGTCCAAACTTTTAAATAGATGGTTTCAAGGTAGATGCCTATTCAACGAGACAGTCCTGGTCTGCTGGAGAGACAATGACTTTGTTAAAAAATGGCATAAAAGCTTCTGAAAAAAATGTAAACAATCATGTAAATACTGATAAGCGTGTCAAATTTTTTGTCTGTCCATAACAAAAATTTAATGTTAATGTTTTATAAGGCACCCCATGGTAATCATGACACTTTTTTCACAGTATTTGATAACCTTCTAACACGCATGCCAGATCATGCTAAAATATTGATCGTAGTTCAAGAACTGTATGTTAAAGTTATGATCATTGCTGCGAGGTGTTTAATAATACCCGGTATTGACCGGATGTTATGAGACACCTATTATTACACTTATTAAGGAAACCGCTTTAGCCTGAAGCAAACTATTTTGGAGCCAATCTGTCGTGATCACTGTCTGGATAATATTTTTGATTAAAGAAGTTGATATAAGATGTGTAAATGTAGTAAAGATGAATGTGTCAGATCATAGGGCCCAGATAGTTAAACCACAGCATAAAGAAACCAGCAGTCTCACTCCGCTCGAAAATGTAAGCGAACTAATAGCATCCTTAGCCATGCCGCAGCCATGTTCTCCGGATGCCGAGCTCACTGTTTATCGAACTGTGTTCATAGGTGTATCGCCTAGTTCAGCGCCGTATTTAGTGACTATTTTAATAGCATTTTTACAAAGCGTAGCGTTTTTTATAAAAACTTTTGTATTAAAAGAGGGGTATGTCAAAAATTATTAATGAAGCAAAATAATTGACTTTGCCAAAGTTTTTAATAGCTGCAAATTTGGCTGTATGGCTTAAATAACATAATTAAGCATCAATTAAAGTTGCAGCAATGTAATATTTTTTTTTTTTGGATTTTTAAGGACATTATTTATATTTCTGCCATTTTAACAGTGTTGCCATATTTAAAAGAGTTGCAAAATTGTACACTTTTACTTTAGTTGGTACTTAATAATATAACAAAAATTCGCAGATGTTAGAATTGTTTTGAATTGTTGCCAACTATTTGTCTTTATTTATTGGCCTAAGAGTTTCTATTTGTTTTGATATATTACTTTATTTGTATAATTAGTTATCCTTAAACTACTATGTAGTCAGATGTTAATCTAAAAGCGTTACTATACAGGGTGTTAATTAAGTATGTACCATAAATTATTTAACAGGCGATTGTTTGAGTAATTTTAAGACAAAAAGTTCATATGAACATAGGTCCGCAAGTTCTATGGCGGTGTTATTTATAACATTAAGGAGCTAATTTACCCCTAACATGATTAAATTTATTAGGTCCAGTGTAATCTCGAACGGGACCTTAAGAAATATTTGTGGCAAAAAAATTGGGGCACCTCAATTTTGTGCCATTTTTAATATGTTATTTGATTTACTCAAATACAAATACAACTTTTTCGTATCTCGCTTATTTTTCGAGAAAAAAAAGTCCACTTAATTGCATATCCCTGGATCACACAAGGAATTTGGGGAAAAGTTTCATTTGGAATTTATTATTAACTAAGCAAGATACGAAAAAAATTCAAGAGACAGAAAAGTTTTATTTGTATAATCCACAGAACATAATAAAAATTGCACAAAAGTCAGTGGCATATATTTTAGTTGTTGTTAAATTTTAACAGTGGCATATATTTTTTTGTTTTAAAATTACTCAAAGAATGGTCTCTTAAATTTATGGTACATACCTAATTAACTTCCTGCACGTATTATTCTATATCGTCGTTGTTAGATGTAGAAATGCGATGTTTATTTTTGTTTAAATATTTTGTTAATGTATGAACTTTATTCATATTAAAAAATCAATATTTGTACTATGTAGGTATTTTTATTTTACAAGATAATAACATCTAAAAAAATGTTTAAGTCCGGCTCTAGCCAAGGCAAAAGCCGCGTGGACCGTAGCGAGTGTCAGCGGCATCCCTACTATAAGCAAAAATGCCTCGCCTGCGTTAGTACACATGCACCGAACTCGCTTATTCAAGCCAATGTATTTTTATTGAAGTGCGACTGCTGGTTTCTTTATGCTGTGGTTAAACTATGTTTAGAGAGGTTTGCTGGAGATTATACAACATCTCGAAAAGAACATAGACCAATTACACGGTGGAGCAACTTTAGGTCTTATAATGTAGTGAATGATGTAAGTTGGGCCTTCATCTCAGATACTGGCTTTGCTAAGTTTGTCTAAATTCTTGAAAAAGCACATCCTAAAACCTTTCCAAAAAAAGCCATGTAGGCTAAGGTCAGATCGACCTCACAGTATCTGGTCTCATAAAAGTCTGAGAGGTATGCGTGAAAGTAAGCATTTTTTAGTTGGAGATAGTAAATCAGTTCGACAAGATATTTCTAATCAATATAAAAATTAAAAAAAAAGTATATAAAAAAGAAATCAACTGCGCAAAGATATATTCTAATGATACACATATTTGTAACTTCTCCAATCCAAAAACCACAATGTGGCAAATAATAAATACAGTACGGTGTAAAAGTACAAGACAAATATGCATGAAAATATTTTATGCAATTACTTTAATGAATTTTTCGCAACAATAGCACAAAGCACTCTAACTCTGCAAAATATACCTCCTAGTAGTGATGACCCGTTTAATTTTTCCTCGCATAAATTTCTCTTTTCAGGAAGTTATTACATATAATGAGGTATAAGAGACATAATAATTAACCATATTAAGAACAAGATTAAATATAGATCTAATTATGATCAAAACTACAATAATTGTCTTAAAGAGGTGTTGGTAATAAAGTCAATTTTCAAAAAGAAGAATCTTTTTTTACCAGAATGTTGAAGGCCCATCTCTCTTCTTCATAGTCTATTAAAGATTCTAGAGAAATGTATGGCGGGGCAGATCTCAAACTTTTTTGAATCGAAAAAACCTATTCACTCACAACCAATTCGGTTTTAGAAAAAAAAGAAATTCTACTCATGCAATACTGGATCGGTTCCTAATACAGTTGACTCATTTCACAACATGCGCTTTAATTTGGTACTTCTTTGTGATTTGAGTAAAGCGTTTGATTGTGTCCACCACGTTTACAGAAACTCTCCCATTACAACTTTTCACCTGCCAGCATCTCTGTTAGAATGTGACATTCAAAACAAACAAGTAGAGCTTAATGCGGCTTGGTCAGCAAGGAGTGTTGTTTCAGATGGAGTGCCCCAAAGCTCTATACACCAACCAATTTTGTTTCTCAATTATATGAATGACCTAACACAGCATGAAGCTTAAGCAATATATATACTTTTTGCTGATGACTGATGACACTATTCTATTCACTGCGGCTGACCCACTATCGGAGATCCTACAACTCTATAAAAATGTCCAGCCTAGAATGTTTGTGATTAATGCAGTAAAGACTAAACAAATGATATTCTCTATAGAAGTGAATGTCCCAAATGAACCTAAGCCTGAGGTTACCTTTTTAGGTTTAATTTTAGACTGTAAGCTGCAAAAAAGAAATCGCATAAGTAGTCTTGCCGGAAAATGTGGGAAAAATCGGAATTTTCTCGTTATCGGCATATCTCTTGACAAGTCAGCATATGATGTTCTTCGCGTATCCTATTTAACATTGTTCCACTCTCGTATGCTATTATTACTCGGGGGCATTCGGCAGAGGTTAGAATATTTGGGCTCCAGAAAAGAGATATGCGAGTGATGGCAGATCTGGGTACAGGAAAGACATGGACCATGTATTTGTGGAGTGGCAGTATTGACTGTGACTTATGGATTTTTTTTATATGTGAAACAAAACATCCAGAGGTACATAACACACGAAGATGTCGATTGGTGGAACCTAACTTTCCTCATATGAAAAATTGGTCGAGTAACTCTTTTCCAGCTAATTTTGTCTTAAAAAACCATTGATGATGGGACCAAAATTTTGTTTCAACATATGCAACCAAAGCTTTATTGCCAGATATAGTAATAACGAAAAAATTGTTTAAACTATAAGGCAACCTTATACCCACTAATAATAAATAATTTGTAAAAACAAATATAGAATTTCGTAAATTATTTATTAAGGAACACACTATACTAGTCAGTATACAACAATAGGACTTAAATAATTTAGGACACACTGAGGTCTTCGAAATCGTCATCGCTAGGGGTCTCTACTTTATATTGAGGCATCGTCATGAACCTCGTCACCAGCATGTCCCTTATAAAAATTGGGCTTATTTTAAACAAAAAATGATAAAATTTATACCGGAGCGGTTCGTGTTTGTAGAGGGCGTTCGGCTCTTTGTCCAGCAAAGTGTCCTCGAACACCGTATACAAATGATCGTCTTGGATCTTCTGGGGCTCCGGCGAGCCGGAGATGAAAGACAAATAAATGTTGTAACGCTTAAAATAGTCGCTGTAGAAGTGATGTTGCTCCTCAGTGAAGTTATCATGCATCTCTTGAACGTATTGTAGTTGTTTGCTCATTATGCTGCTCTCTGCCACAAAGGAACCTATTTTTTTTAAATTAAAACACCTTAGGTATAGTTGCCTTCAAAGATAATATATTTTCTTTGATCTAAAGCCGCATTAGTCCGGAGGCAAGTGATATTTTATTGTAAAGTATTGAGCAGATTGCAAATTGTTGTAGGTCGTTTTAAAGTTAATGAAAACAAAATTGCATACTAAGTAAAAGTACACAGAACCCTAAAATATCCGTTGATCAAAGAAACTGAAAAATAACTTTACAAGACTTAGTGCCTAACCTATTTAAAATGTCCCAAAGAAGCATAATCTTCATAGTTCATTTACACAAAAAAGCCATGCCTATTAGCTTAACATTATTCTAATGAAAGCTCCAAAAAATTGATGATAAATATGTAAAAGACAAAATTCTAACAAAATAGAAGTTACTCCATACAGTACCAATATGCAAATCCTATGCCTCACAAGGATCCTAGGCATAGAATATATAATGTAAATTAGTCAGACCGATACCAAATCATATTTAAATGCTGTCCAGGTATTTTTATATAAAGGAGAGAAAAATTAATGAAAAATAAAGTCCATAAAAAACATATATACTGAAACATCCGGACTATACTGCTCAGACCAAAGAAAATAAATAAAAACTGATATACTTACCAGGTATAAAAGTGACTACTTGTACCCCATACTTGGCCATTTCAACCCTTAAACCATCATTCCAGGAATTTAAAGCAGCTTTTGTCGCACCATAGACTGACAAGCCTGGCAGGTTTGCTAGGGCACAATGACTAGATACTGTAACAACCCTACCTGAAAAACATTCTTAAGTCATGTTTTAAACATTTTAAATATGTGGATGAACCTTTGTGATGTCTCAGCAAGTGACAAAAAGCATTTGTAATTTTTAGGGTGCCCAAAAGGTTCACTTCAATTTGTTGCCTCATTAGTTTTTCTGTTTGCCATTCGAATTCACCAAATACCATTACTCCAGCATTATTTACCAAAGCATGAAGACCTAGGGGATAAAATTTATTTAAAATTGGCTTAGAATACATTGGCTAAAAAGATATCAAAGGCATATATGAAACATTTACTTACTGTATCCAGGGTTCTTACTAAAATAATGCTCCAATGTCTGCACACAATTCTGGATACTAATACTATCAGTAATATCCAGCTGAATCTGAATAATATAACCTCCATACAACCTTTTAATTTCTAAGGAGCCTTTAGAATCGAGATTCAGAAATGTTGCTATTACAGTGAATCCACTGTCAGCAGCATGTTGGGCCAAGGAAAAGCCAAGACCTGAAAACATTAGTATGGAATAATCTTCCAGAAATTTTGCCAGTTTAATTATTATTTCATGTATTTACTGCTAAGTAAATTTATTTACTATTAGGTCAATTTCTTCAAAACACCCAATTTAATCATAAAGGAAAACATTACTTAATGATACAGACTATTGTCTTTTCTTACAATGCTAATAGCTGTGTTGTAAACTTTTTTTTATAAGAATACTGTCAGAGATCAATATCCTAAAGCAAAAATATAATACACAATATTGGCACAAAACAGTACTACAACACCAATTTATTAAAATTGTACACATTATTTTTAAGAATCCAAAACACACTGTCAATCTGATAGAAACATTATGCTGTGTTATAGTTTCAACACTATGGTTTCAGAAGAGTGGCATTGTCTTGGTTCTCTTCTTACCTTCATGATCATTGACAACATGTATCTGGGCACTCTGACTTTTCTAAATGAGAATATGTGTCATGGAGGGTACCTCAAGAATCAGTCTTAGGCCCAATACTTTTTGCCCCCTCGAGATCAATGTTATTGCTATTGTTGATAAGGATTGTTTTATTCTTGATAAGATTGTTTGATTTGCTGATGACATAGCAATAACCTGGCACAGTCCTGATAGTAAGTCTAAATACCAGATGATGTGTGGGGGATAAAACAGTGGTTGACTCAAATCATCTCAGTCATAATTCCCAAACTATAGAGTTTTGTGCTTAAAAGGAATACTAGAAGGTGTACTCTTAACAGTAAGCTGATAGAACAATATGAAAGCAATACATTTTTTGGAATTACTGTAAACTATGAATTAGAGTTAGACTATGGAGAAATATATATATTTCACTCTTATTGAGCCACATTTATCATAAGCAGCTACCCCATTCAGTTGCATCATACAAAAGTGTGCTTTAAGATACATGTGTAAGGCAAAACATCAAGACTCCTGCTCACCTTGGTTTGTTCAACAAAACATTTTAACACTGGCCTGTCCTTAATAATAGAAAATCAGTGATATCAGACTCATCAGCAGAGCAATCTGCATCAACCCATGCCCACATCATCACTGGTCATGAAATCTCTATTTTTTGATGGTGTGGGGATTTTCAAGAAACTTTTATGCCATATTAAGGATGCCACATACATTCCTTGACAGGGTTTAGTCTTCAATTAAAGAGATGATTGGTCTCTCTAGCATACTATGGCCTTTTAGAGTTTGACAAGGATTCTTTCTAATGTATGTATTTTAGTTATTTTTTTGATTTTGATTTCATAATATATGTGCGTTCTGTCTGATTTAAGTTTGGTTGGTACTTTATATTTAAGAAAATAGATCAGTATGTGTATTTATAACTATTATTGATTGTAACTGTATGAATGAACCATGTATTTTGTTTGTTGCCTTATTAAAAACATTTTCTGTTTTAACCATAAAGCATATTTTTGAATTTTATTTACTCTATTAAGTTGGTTATCGGGCATTGAATAGGAAAATGATATTATTATGTGACCTGTTAAATGTTACAAAATTACTTACTTACCAGAGTCACACCCAGTAATAACAACTACTTTCTTCTTGTTAGCAACAATTTTCTGCTTCTCCCTACTAAACACATAGACAAGACTTGCAGAGGTGAGCCCAACCACTGATAAACATTTAAGGGTTTGATGGGAGCGGAAGCCATGCTGGATAAGTACGAGCATCCCTAGTACTCCGGCACCTACCGCCGTGTAAAGCTCGTTTAAAATTTCGAAACATACTCTAGACGATTTCGATAGGGCTCCCATCTTCACATAAATTATTTAATTTTACCATAGAAAATACATTATGGTGATTATTTTAGGGACATGCATACATAAGTAATCAGGGAATAAATGAATGGGTGACGAGCACTGGAATATTTTTCAAGTATAGAGAATTTTAAGGCTTCCCTTTATTTAATAAACAAACAAAAATAGTTTTTTTTTTGAAAATCGATAACGGATTTTGAGGTTATGAATGACATTGACAGATGACTGTGACGTAGGAAACATAAATTGGCTGTATCGATATTATATTTTTTCAAATAAAAATATTTCTGTTTATTTGTCATTTCGCGAATAATAATTTAATAGGTTTTCAGGTACGGGATAAATTTATTATATAGTGTATAAGATTTAAAATAAATTAAACAAATAAACAAGGTGTCGCTAAAAGGTCTGAACAAAATCTTAGGATATATTTCTGATTTCAAAATAAGCCGATTTAAAGCAAGTTACCTTAGTCCAAAGTTGCTTCGTCTCTTAGTTAAAGGGTGTTAAATTTTAAAAATTAAAATCGATTTTAATTAATTTTTTTAACGTTTTGCGACTGAAAATTGGAGGGAAAATTGAGATTGGATTTCTCATGCCAAAGAACCCTCAGGTTTTTTGAGTTTTTTAATTTAATGAGAAACAATAATTTATTTCAAGTCATTTTAATTATTATAAACTTTTATCAATTGTTCAAAATGACCTCTGTCAACATAACTACACATATTAACAAGACGTAAAAACTCAAAAAGTACTTTTTGCATCAACTCCTCATCGGTCTTCAGTACATTGGCTGCATTTTGAATCCTTGCCCATAACTCTTTTTCTGTATTATTTGCTCTAGAGTACACCATCGTTTTTAAAGACCTCCACAAAAAATAATCTGATGGAGTCAAGTCCGGTGAGCATGGTGGCCAGTTTACAGGAGCCTCATTTCCTCTTGCAATCCATCTATACCTATTTGGATATTGTTGATGCAAATAATTCCGAACATTTAAAGTGATATGCGATGTCCACCACTTCTCGTGAAGCATGCTTCATCTGTAAACAAAATTTCAGTTTCTAATTTCAGTATCTTTTAGCTATTTTAATAAATTAGAAATTTAATTTTTACTAACAAGCTTAAAACACCTTTTTTATTTTTGCACTAGCAAATTCTCACTGAAACACTTATCGTATCAAATCAAACAATGCTTTTTTCTTCCGAACATATGGGTGATTACGAAAATTCTTTACAATAAAAATATTTGTTTATTATTACTTTTTTTACACATACATATCAGACTTTAAAAAAAAACATTTTACACTATTTACTGACTGAATTTTATTACCAAAGCTAAGAACTAATTTTTTTTTAATTCCGGTGCGGCATCTAAGTAAAATACGAAATATCTTGGTAACGGTTTAATTTTAGCGGGTTCTAACAAGAGTAGCTTTTTTACTCAAAAGTATTGGGAAAATGATTTCCTTTACAAAAAAAATAAAAACTACACTTGCAAAAAAGTTATGGATATTTTACACTACACGACAGTACAGTGTGGAGCACCCTCTATCGGCCACAGTAAAAAGATGCTCAATTTCGAGTTTCTCACACCAAAAACCCCCAGGGTATCAATTTTTAGAGTGGTATGTCGCAAAATGTTAACAAAATTAAATAAAATCGATTTTCATTTTTTTTATTTAACACCCTATAACTAAGAAACAAAGTTGCTTTAAATCGTCTTATTTTGACTTCAGGAATATGTCCTAGGATTTGGGACAGACCGTTTAGAGACATCCCGTATATATATTTAAATACACAATCTGGCAATGTTGCGCATAATAACTGTCAATGTCACTCGGTTGTCACAAGTGTCATTCTGCTTCTGTGTCGGAAAAATGGTGGTGGTGTTCAGTGTTGTGTCCCGTTCTTGTTTTTATTTTTAATTTAATTTCTCCCCGTACACATTTAAAAAATTCTCAAATTATTTAAAACCGCACCCCGACACTTTACTTTCAATTGAACATAAAAGCATTCCTCAAAATCCAAATTGTTTCCACTTTATAGGCCTAAAAACGTTTAACTAACTGTTCTGACATTGACTAATCATGGAGGATTTCTTCCCGGAGATGATTTTCTTGATAAAGTTTTGATTCGAAAAGTGAGTAATTCCAATCAAATCATGGCGGAAACGCGAGCGACTATTAACAGGCCTCAATCGGCCAGCACGCCCCCCCATTGTGCAATATGTCTGGGAAACTGTATGGACAAATGTTTTTCTGACTCATGTATCCATCAGTTTTGTTTTCAGTGCCTGGTGCAGTGGTCCAAGGT
The DNA here is from genome assembly GCF_022605725.1 of Anthonomus grandis grandis. Lineage (NCBI taxonomy): Eukaryota > Metazoa > Arthropoda > Insecta > Coleoptera > Curculionidae > Anthonomus > Anthonomus grandis. Next base: position 34,918,145 of record NC_065547.1, on the reverse strand, counting down.
AAGTCCAATTCGTTTTCATTTAAAAAAAGTTTACAAATTCATAATACTTTTTATATGGCTATTGTTCTAACCAGAAATACCTATGGTGACATATATATTATTTATCATAAAGGCATCTAGTCAGTTTTACATTTAGGGTCCAAATTTATGTTTATAAAGTCTCCAATGTGTAATCCATTCAACAATAATATGTTTTATAGTTTATTTATCAAAGGTGTCACTGAAAGCCTCTGCTAGAACACCTTTATTGATAAAAGAAATAAATTCTGAGATATATTTTCATTTTATCAAATACTTTAATATTTATTTATGTATTGATCTATGCAGTTGTTTTATGAGGGGTAGCATGCCTATATTGTCCTATAAAAAAGGATCATCAAAAGTCTCAAAAAGCATCATCAGTTACAAGTTATGCAGGTAATAGAATCTGAACCCATTAAACTCCACAAATTGTAGTCTATGTAATAGGTAAGTATGTATAAGTAAGATGAAAAACTCTACTAGATGTTTAAAAGTGTTTTAGAAAGAATTCCCTGGTCCAACCTATCAAAGACCTTAACAAAATCTGTGTAGATTTTATCAAGTTGATATTTGAAATTTATTATAGCCTTGTATGCATTTTGCAGAAATTATGTTAAATTTGTGACTGGCAATCTACATTGAAACCAGATGATTAGGTAAAATAAGATGTTTAATTTGGTGATACAGATTGTTATAAATCCAGGTCTCGAAGGCATTAGAACATTTGGGCAAACCCTGTCTGATGATCTAGATAATTTTAATTAACAAATATGAATATTTTGAAAGGCGGATTGTACCTGCCTGAAATCAGCAAATGGAGTGAAGTTGTTAAAGACACTACTAAAGAAGTTTGCAAAAGCATTCACAATTTGCAGAAAAGTAGCACTTCTCAAATTATAGTTGAAACTTTTATGGTTTAGTTTAAAATTACAATCCCTATTGGTTTTTGAATAGTAGACACTAATGAAGTGCACAAGGTCTACCTGCTACTCATAAAGTTTTTGAATCTTCCTCCAGAGAGACTATAAGCTTTATTTAACTCAGAAACTCTTTTGTTTATAATGCTGCAAAGATATTCATTTCCCATAAAAAGTTCAGACAGAAAACAAACCAGTTTTTGCTGACTAAAGTGTACTTTTCATAGACAACTTTTTTTAATGTGTTTTTTTTTGTTTTTTTAGGTGATATATTTAGATGAAGTATAGATTTGGTAATGACTTTATATAACACTTTAAGCAAAAAATGAAATAATTTTTTAGTTTCTTCATAGAACAAATTAAGTCATTGTTGTTTTATCTATCTACACCTGTTTGTTATTTTATTTTTATCTACTACATATTATAAAACTTTTATTTATATAGATAGCACTAGTTTAACTATAATTCTTTTCTTTATTTCTAATGCAGTTAGAGCTCTCTTTTAATATAATTACAAATATTTGTGTTCTTAAAGAGTATAAATAAATATATTATTTTCTAGGTAAAAGCAGAATGCCCTTTATGTAAACAACCCTTTAAATCAATAATCCACAATGTCATATCAAATGAAGAGTATGATACTCATGTTGTGGAGCCTCCAAGGAATGAGGACCCTATGCTGCACAGACTCAGGGAGGACTATTGGTTCTTACCACTTCCTCGAGCGCAGAGACAACAGTTTCATGTTAGGTAGGTTAACAAAAAGCTGCTTTGGCACGAGTTAATGGCTGATTATAGGACTACATTTACTGTGGACTCTACGGGAGAACATGCCATTCAGCAAATGTTGCTCTCAAGTCCTTTTGCCGCTGGGACAATTACTGTGGATGCAGGAATTCCTGACTTAAGGTATTGTATAGTTATAAAATTATGTTATGGAGTTTATTTCATGTTTATCATAATATAGCATGAGTTCAATGGACCCCACTAGAACTATATACCCAAGGCACCGGAGGGACTATTCTGCCACTAGTTTTAGAAGATCCATTTATGCTCAAAATTTGTGGGTTGTACATGATGATCATATGTTAGGGATGAGGTATAGGGATTGTACACCTACTTATTTTAGGTAAGTCCTCTTATAAATTTAGAATGGATAAGACTTATAAATAAGAATATATATATTAAGGTAGTTTATTTATTTCTCTTCCAACAAACAATTGCCCAATTTACAACAAAATAAAACATGTTACAAGAGAAGAAAAACCTAACCTACACTACACATTGCACAAAAATCATAATGATACCTGATAAAAACCTTATTGGGTGTGCCACAGGGCTCAAACCTGGGTCCGCTCCTGTTTAGTTTTTTTATAAATGACTTGATTGAGTCACTCACTTGTCATAGGCTGGCTTTTGCCGATGATTTAAAGCTATATTTAAATGTATATGGTTTGGAGGATTGTGTTTTTCTTCAGAACTGCCTAAATACAGTGGAGGTATGGTGCGGTGTTAACTGGTTAGGCTTGAATGCGGCTAAATGTAGTGTGGTCAGTTACTCTATATCAAAAACACCCTTAAAATTTAATTACTTTATTAATGATACTATTTTAAGTATATTAGAGCAAATTACTGATCTTGGTATCACCTTTGAATTTAAATCTGTTCCACACTTCAACAACATAGGGTATGTACCGTTTTCAACTGTCAGTACAGGATTGTACTGTGCTGATTTTACTGTAATTTGTCGTTCCGATTTTATACAGCGTGCTGTTTTGCTCCAAAAAAGGAACAAAATTACCTGTTTCTGTTTTGTTTTCCGGTACGGTGTTTTGATTTATTAAAACCAGACCACATTTTTTAATAAAATAAATATGACTGAAAAAAGCAAGATGGAAAGAGCCCAAACAGGTTAGTGCATTGTATGAGAGCTTTTTAAGGGACAAATTTTGAACAATTTATGTTTTGAACTTGGAAAATAATTCCCACAACGTAAACAAGAAGATTCAAGAAATCAACATCAACAACACTTCTGACAGTTTTGACATTCCCCCACTATTTTACTGTACCTACAGTAGCTTTTATCCCCAGTCAATCCAGTAAAGATTAATGACGTCACTGACGCATTTATGGCGTCATTCAGTACTGAATCAGTAAACTGAAACAAATATCGGAACGACGTCCAGTAAATTCAGTGCTGGCAGTTGATAACGGTACATACCCATAGTCAAGTCACCCCTGAGAAGGATTGGGTTTTATAATTAGAAGTTCTCAGAGTTTTACTTTGGAATTTACATTAAAACTGCTTTTCTGTTGCTTTGTGAGATCAAAACTGGAGTTTGGCTGCATTATATGGAACCCGCTCTATCAGAATCATGTTGGTCTCCTTGAATCTGTTCAGCATAGATTTGATAAGTTTTTGGCCTTCAGGCACGATGGCATATATCCAGTTAGAGAGTTTGATCATCAGCAACTATTGGAACACTTCAATCTACATCCATTACATCTCAGAAGAATGATCTTCTCTGTAAAATTCCTGCATGGGTTACTGAATGGATTCATTGATAGTCCTGTACTTCTTTCTGGTGTACGATTCATGGTGCCTAGGCTTAATGCTAGACATCCCCTAACATTTTTTCTGCCAATGCCTCATTCTAACATCCTGTTGAAATCGCCGTTATATACAATATGCGCTATATTTAATCAGATCTGTCACATGTGTGATATAAATTTCTCTCCGGTTCTTGTGATTGTCAATATCTTGGTGGATCATTACTCTTGGGATTAAGACCCATGTGTTTAAGTTATAGGTAGTAAGTATATTGCATTATCTTGTTAAACTTTTATAATTGGGTTTTTATATCATATTAATAGTTATTTCTTCTAATTTTTTGGATAACTTTAGAGATTGTGACTTTACTTTTTTTCTTTTCTTTTTATTCATTCTTTTAGGTTTTTTTTGTTTTTTTTTCTTTAAACTATATTTTTCATTGTTTTGCAACTGTTTCCTGTTATTGGGCAAGTTGCCTGTTGGAAATAAAGGCTTATTATTATAAAATCACAGAACATTAGCTGCCTGTAGCTGGCCTGTACCTTGAGTGAAAAGTATGGAATGACATTTACTGGCATTCAAAACCATATTATTACCAGTGCACCAACCAGCAAGCCTATTTAAGTCAAGCTGAAGTTTGAGGCAATTATCTAAATTTGAGACTCACAGTAAACCTTAAGGTCATCCGCAAATTACAGATAATCATTCATGAAACAACTTCCAATATCATTGATGAAGATGTTAAAAAGCAACGGCCCCCAAGTGGGATCATTGGGGAACACCAGATGGAGTCTGTACTTCATTTGATTCAAAATTGCACAGTTTAACAATGTGCCTTCAGTTAGATAAGTAGCTTTTCAGTCAAATATATAGGGGACCGGTAAAACTGTACTTGCTTAATTTGCTTAACAAAATTGCATGATTGACGCGGTCAAAAGCTTTACTGAAGTCAAAAGACTCAAAAGACTGGATAACAAAGTTAGTAGTCGCAGTAAAAAGTTAGTAGTAGCAGTAAAACTGAGAACATTCAGCTCAGTAGACCGCCCTTACATAAAACCAAATTTTTTGTCATTAATTACAACACCAAAATGGCGCATCAAAAAACCCTAAACAATCCTCTCAAAAAGCTTTGGGATAGAACCAAGGATACTTATTGGTGAATGGTCGTCACAAAGCTTGATTTCCAAAAGTCAGGGAAAACACCTGTCTTTAGGGATAAATTAAATAATATAAACAAAGGTCTTGAGATAATAAAGCTGCAATGCTTTAAGAAGATAGGAGGCAACCCATCGGGGCCAGGACCCTTGCAAGCATCCAATATACTCAGCTCAGAATAAATTTCAGAGAATGTTATGCTAAACTTAGAAACATTCAAATTATTTGTAACTTGATTTACAGATACTGAATCGTTACAGTTAGGTGGTACATTGCGATACATTTCAGAAAAATACTTAAAGAACAGATTGACTATATCAATACCAGAAGAGTATTTAACGTTTTCGTAAAATATCTCTTGAGGGACTGCACTGTTGCCTTTTTTATTGTTTACAAATTTTCGAAAATTTCGCAGATTATTCCTAAGAGATTGCTCTGTAAGAAACACATATTCAACATTGCAGTGTTTTTTTTTTTAATTTTACATCTTGACCGTAGAATCGAAAAAGCACGATAATCGGCATCTAATTGTGAGTTCAAAAATCTCTTGTGTGTCCTCTTCTTTGCAATTATTAACTCTTTCAACTCTGATGAAAACCAATATGGAAATTTCTTAACGGAATATTTCTTTAAAGGAACAAAGCAATCAATACACAAATAAATAATTTCATAGAATACATTTAACATATCGTTCAAAGCTAAATTCGTTAACAGTGTATCCCAGTCAAACTGCGATAGGAAATCCAAAATGGCATCCCAGTCGACCGAATGAAAGTCCCTATAGTAACCACAGCCAGTCAGTTCACTTGAATTTCTGTTAAGACCACACTCCACACAACAGTACACTGGAGGATGTTGATTGTCTGTTGGAAGTAATGCAAAATCTGCCATGGAAACAGTTACATCTGAGGAAGGTGCCAATACCAAGTCCAGAATTGAGCCAGTATCATTGAAATATGGTTGACCTTAAATAAATTATATAGGGCACAAAGGCCAGACACTGGACAGACTCGACTTCACCAGGCGATGCTGAAGCCAGAGGAACAGCAGTTGATCCGTGCTCCTCATCCAACCAACGGCAGTGAGGTAGATTCCACCCGTCCCTCCAAATCGTCCACAAAAATACTGTGTACTTGTTAGAGTGGATTTTCCGCGGAAAATATGAAGTAGCCACTAATAGCTGATGGCTTCCTGAGCCTACACAAACAAATAGTGCCTCAATTTCCTTACTTTATGACAAAACCCGACTGGTTACACTCTTATGCACTGCAAACAGCACTCCCCCGTCACGAGAACATAAACTTTAGGGAAAAATTGTGGTGATTATTTTTTTGTTTAACATCTAGCAGTTCTTTTCTGGTATTAAAAATGTTGGTAAATTCTATAACAGCAATAAGTTGTATACCGTTTTTTTTCAAATAGTGTCATTGCTTTGATAATGTCTTAAGCCCTGATGATGGCATACGGCCGAAAGCGCTAGGCAGCAATTTTTAATTTAATATATGTGCTGAATACAAGTAGTGAGTTTTATTTATTAATCAAACACAGCGTACAAGTGATACACTCATCATGGGTAAATTCTGTTTAAGTGTTGGTTTTGTAGGCAAAAATTTATAATTTCTTTGGATAATTATAATTTCATAAAATTAAATTTCTGATGCAGTTCTGCCATTACAGGTATCAATAGTTTATTAAACACTACTTTAAAATTAAACTGAAGTTCTTATCTGCCATAAACATTCCTCGGAATTGCAAACTTATTAGTAATGTTTATTATACTCCCTTATGGGAATACATAAGTCTTATCTTTATTAGTATGAGGAAAATAGTGTGGTGTAATCATTTATGTTTATAGGTGTGAATATAACTGTTGGTAGTTGATAATGTAAGCCAGTGCAAGATTTTTTTCTTGATGAGTTTTGTGCAAATAGATTAAGAGACTGTGTGATATTGGTTAGTAATTACTTTTCATTTCGTTATAGTGATTGTTTTGCCTCTGAAGTGGATACATACATAGGATGCATGTCTTTTTTTGGCTTTACAGTATATATGTGAATGATGAGTTACCTTTGAGAGGCTTTAATGATAAGAGACTGCCCTAGTGTTTTTTCGTTAATTGGCTAAGGCCTTTGACTGTGTACTTCACAGATTACTCTTATTACAGTTTGAACCCTAAGGTTTCAATAGGAAATAAAAAGTTTCTTTTTATATAATTTATTATAGTATATAATTTTCCTTGAGAGTTAAGTGTCCTGAAATGTGTTTTTAAGGCCTTTTTCTCATTTTTTTATATTAAAGATTCATAATTAGTAGTCATTTTGGCTGGCAGTACAGTTTTCTTCTCACATGCTAAAAATTTAATATAGTTAGCTTATTGCACAATTATTATCTTTTAAAATTGTCTATAGACTGTTTTGCTTTAATAAATGTCACGATTTGATAGTTATCCGAGATATGGAATTTGCTTTTGGTAAAACTATTAGAGTCAAAAATATTCTTTTTTTCACTTTGTGGATTGAATTAAGATTAAGCAGTTATTATTGAGTTTGAGTGACCCAAGATCATCTTAATATCATAGCGTTCCTTCAAGAAACTGAGTCTTACAGAATGATTAACTGAATCATCAAATAAGCAAAAAGATTGTTGGAGTATTATTAGTGACATTTGAGATAAAGGCCATGTTAAAAATACTCTATAGCTGAATAATTAATTTTTAGTTTAGATTCCACTCTCTCTATCCTTTTAAGTTTTATGGGTAATAGGGATTCCCAGTGATTAAATGAGAATGCTACTAATGCTGTTTATCTATCTGTTGTTCTTTTTTTTTTGAGAATGTCTATGAAAACATGGATACTGCAACGGCTTCAGCGGTGGTATTTTGTGACTTAACTAAGGCATTTGGTTGCATTAGTCATGAGGTACTACTGAGGAAGCTAGAGCATTATGCAGTTAACTGGCTTTGTTCAAACATCTCTGGGAGATCTCAAATTGTGTCTGATCAAGGGAAAATGTCAGAAGCATCCAATATAAAACATGGAGTCCCTCAAGGATTAGTCTTAGGTCCTCTGCCATTCCTCCTGTATATGAATGACATGCCTGACTGAATATCCATGGTGGTATTCACTATCTTTGCAGACAATACGACAATCATATAGCATGCAAGCAATAATGTGGATCTTATGGAAATGGTTTGTGAAGATTTGTCTGAAATCAGGTGATAGTGTGACTTTAACAGTTTATTGTTGAATATTTTGCAGACTAATGAGTTGGACTGTGGAGTTTCATTGCTCCCTGAATAATATCTGGTTAGATTTTATTGCAGCTTTGTCATCAACAAGATGTAAAAATTTTACTCTTTTACTGTTCTAATTTTCTCTCGAAGATGCTTATATCGTTAGCGAAACACGTGTCGAGATTAAAATAAAGAATAAAGGTTCGAACCATACACTATTCTAACATTTTTTAAAGTGTGCAAGCTGTCAAATTTAATGGTGGTATCTCTAAGGAACTTAATATAAATGTGGGTGTTCCGCAAGGATCAGTACTTGGTCCTTTACTTTTTCTCATTTATGTGAACGATCTGCAGGTAACTGGCAAATTTGTGAATGTATGTAGAAAAGTCTCATCAGTCTGCTACGCCCTAAGGGTTATTGCCACCAGTCTTAATTTCTCCATCGCCAGATCTGCATACTTCGCGATTATCGAGTTGCACCTTCGATATAGAATTTGCTTTTGGGGTTCATGTTCAAATTCACTTTTTAGTTCAGTGTTTGTACTCCAGAAAAGGGCCATTAGATATCTATGTGGGGCCAAGCCTCGTGACTCATGTCGCCCGCTTTTGTAAGTCATAATATTTTAACCCTGTGTTGTATTTTTATTTTGGAAATAGTTTACTTAGGTTTTAGAAAATATAAACAGGAACTCCACTTAGGAAGCCACTATAATACGCGACAAAATTTTTTGTTGAGGCTACCCTTTCCTCATTTTGAACTTGTCCGTAGCTCTATCATATATGGAGGTAGAAAGCTGTTTAATAAACTTCCACTAGAAATAAGACAACTTAAGACTGAAAAAAGCTTACGTACAAGGACGAAAATATTTCTTGCTAGTAAAGCATACTATAGTTTAGGTGAATTTTTTAATGATTAGCATTTAAGTATTTTTCATAGTTTTATATAATTTTATTTTATTTTAAATTAGTTTCTCATTTTTATTCCTTTAATGTACAGTCTATTGGCTTTGTCTACAACTTCTATGTTTATATTGACAATAAAGCATTTTTGAGTTGAGTTATACTGATTCAAAGTTCACATTTGGATTCCGTTCGATGACAAAAAATTTAACTAAAAAGTTGTGGAGATGACAATTTTATAAGGTCTATAAAGCATGGTGAATACAAATGTATGTTAAGGTAAAATGAAAATCCTTTAGTCTCCCTCCACTTATTTATTAAACATTTAGTTAACTTAAAATTCCTTACATGTTTACCAAATTTATTACATGATTCGGACACAATGGTGTCCATCATCAGGGGGTACTAAAAGGAAATAGTTCCGAACAAAAGACAAGGTAAAAGACTCTTGCTTTTACCAAAAAAAAAAAAAAATTGTAGTAACACACCATCAGGTACCATGGCACTTTTAGAACTTCTCCCATAGATGTCACCTACAGTGTTTGTCAACAACAGAATGTAAACAAGTAAAAATAAAAAAAAATCAAATTAAAAACAATAATAATAAATAGAGGGTTTTTGATATGTAACCCCGGGGGCGTGTGCCTGTTACCAATTTTAAACCCTTGTAAGTGTACCTTATATTAATTTTTTAAGTTTTTTTCTGTGTCTGCTTGTCTTTTAGTACCCCCTGATGATAGACACCACTGTGTCGGAAACATGTAGGGAATTTTAAGTTAACTAAATGTTTAATAAATAAGTGGAGGGAGACTGAAAGATTTTCATGGTACCTTAACCTACGACTCCACTACAAGTATGGACTATTTCTTCACTACAAGTGTATGTATTTGTTTAGAAATAATCCAGCAGCTCGTCACCGTCTTGTCCCGTGGCTAAACAGGGAATTAAACGCCCTCCTCTACGAGGACACCCGGCTAATCATGCAAGTGGTCGACTTAATCCTGGACAACCTTGCAAACTACCACATCTGCGGCCGCACATTTCGCAATCTGCTGCACGAATATTTTAACGTGAAAACCGACCACTTTATACACGAGTTCTACAACTTCATGCGGTCGCCGTTCGATATGGTCGGCTACGACAGGAACATCACTTATCACAGCAGGTGTGTGGGTGTCATTTCGCATTTAATCGAAATGAAATTATTCGTTTTCGTTTCTTAGGCCCACTTCCTCTCCGGTTCCGGTAATCGAGGAAACTGTCGAGATTCCGGACGATAACAGTAACGACAGTGACGTGGTTCTGGTGGAGACGTCCACCGAACCGCCAGTTACCATTGATTTATTGGATACTAACACGGATTCGGATGAGCCTGTGGTAGTTTCTTCTGGATATGTTGTAAGTTTTTTACTTTATTAAGTTTTAACTTTGGATCAGATTTGGCATCATTACTGTATACCCATATTTTAAAACATTTCAAAAGTAGCATTTCATCAAAAAATGTGTCCACAATAAAACCAAGTAATCAATCTGGACTTCTAGATACTCACTGTGATAGGGATTCTTTTTTATAGATAAATACACAGAACTTTTATAAAAGGTAAAAAACACGAAATCTACAGCATTCTTTTCTCTTTTTTACCTTTTATAAAAGTGTATGACCAGCATATTTGGGATAATGGATGAGTTTTTCGAGTTAAATACACAGAAGATGAAGCTCACTCACACTTCTATAAATAACATTGAAAATAAGCATGCGAAAAGTTTCAGTAGTTTTATTTTAAATATACAGTCTCTAAGAAATAAAATGGACGAGCTTCATCTTTTACTTGATTCATGTGATTTTCCTGATATTGTATTACTAACTGAGCACTGGTTAAAGCCTAACGAATGTTTCTTGATATCTGATTATATTCCTATATCATTTTTTTGTCCATACATGGAGGAACAGCTATTTTAGTTAAACAAACAATTGAAGCTTTTTTCTGTAAAATTAATAAGTATGATAGCTTTCTGTTGGAGAAGGTTTTTGAATTCTCCCTTTGTTTTTGTAAGCGATTTAATTTATATGTTCTTTGTGTTTATAGACCACCCACAGGAGATATTGGTATGTTCCTGGAGAAACTTGATTCTCTATTATCCCAATTGTCTCTACACTCCATAGTTATATTGGCTGGTGACTTTAATATTAACTTCACTGATGTAAGCTTGCCATCATATCATACATCCCTTTTAAGTATATTGGAATCTTATGACTTAAAGATGCATGTTCTTTCACCCACACGTATAACATCCTCATCTGCAACTACTATTGATTATTTGTGTACAAAATTAAATGATGTGTCATGTAGAGTACTCTCATCTGGTATTTCTGACCATGAAGCCATTCTCGCTAGGATTCCATGCAACACTGTATTTCCTTCATCTCATTATATAGGAAGAATTTTCAGCAGAGCAAATTTTAATGCTTTTTCTTCTACTGCAGCTTTGGTTAATTGGAATGCAGTTGAAATGGCTCCTGACCCGTTTACTTTGTTTTTTCATGTGCTATGTGACAAGATAGAGGCTTAAAATGAAAAATAGAAAACCATGGGTCACAGCAGGCCTCAGAACTTCAGCTAAAAACCTCCGTTTTTTGGCTAAGCTGTGCAAGTTTACAACTAATGCAAACATTATTCTTTATCATCAGAAATATCGTAGTCTATATAGAAAGACGATAAAAGCAGCTAAGGTTAAATATTATAGTGACCGCTTGAATATGTCCTCAAATAGGCAGAGAGAATGTTGGTCAATTATAAATGACGTCAGGCATTCTCACAAGAAAGTTTCAGAACCAGAAGTAAGACCAAATAGTTTAAATGATTATTACTGTAATATTCCTCATTTATTGCTTAAGGATGTGAATACTAATATTGATCCTTTGCATTATATTCAACAAGTGTCAGTTCAAAATTCTTTTTTCTTTTATCCTGTTAGCCTTACTGATGTTAGAGATGCAATTAAAAGCTTAAAAAACCATAAATCAGCTGGAGCTAATGGAATATCATCAAAATTACTACTCCTTTTGCCTGACTCAGCATTGAATGCCTTAGCTTCTGCCATAAACAATTCCTTTCATAATGGCGTCTTTCCAGCATGTTTGAAGGAGGCAGTGGTTATCCCTCTTTATAAGGGTGGAGATGTGAGTGAGCCTTGTAATTTCCGTCCAATTTCTATATTATCTACACTCTCCAAGATAGTTGAAAAGATAGAAAAACTTGCAAAAATCAGAATTTTATCTTTTTTGCAACATAATTGCATTTTATCTGCAAATCAGTTTGGATTTCAAACGGGAAAAGGGACTCATGACGCTGTTTTCGGCTTTTTGGAGAGTGTCTATGTGTCCTTGAATTCTGGAGAGTCCGCGGCGGCAGTGTTTTGCGATTTATCCAAGGCATTTGATTGTGTAGATCATGGAATACTGCTGTCTAAGCTCAATAATTATGGCTTTAGAGGTGTGGCATTGCAATGGCTGGAATCCTATCTGTCTAATCGTACCCAAAGAGTTACAGTATCTGGATGTTTATCCGATTCCAGATCCCTTAAAACTGGAGTACCTCAGGGTTCAGTATTAGGACCACTATTATTTTTGCTCTATGTAAATGATTTGGGTTCATTAAAACTGCAGGGCAAAGTGGTTCAGTTTGCTGATGATACCACTATTTTATGGAATCATAGAGATTCTGATAATGTTAGAGCCCAGGTTTTTAAGGATCTTAGAAGATTTTATCGGAGTGGTGTGCTGCAAACAGGCTTGTATTTAATGTGGGCAAAACCTTTATTATGGGATTTAAGTGTGACGTTCAGGGCCTTATGTTTAGTGAAAACTCCCCCTTGCAAAACAAAGAAAGCTGTAAGTTCCTTGGTATTACCATTGATGGACGCCTTCGCTTCGAAGATCATATCCTAAATCTTGCATCAAAATTATCCTCTGGATGCTTTGCAGTAAGAATGGCGGGGCATGAGCTGGGAGGGGTAGTTGCACGTTCAGTGTACTTTTCTCTTATTGAGTCCTACCTTCGTTATGGCTTGCCTTTTTGGGGTTTAAGCAACAAGGGATTATTAAACATAATTTTTGTGATTCAAAAAAAGGCAGTTAGATACCTATGTTCCGCTGGGTTAAGAGATTCTTGTAAACCTCTCTTTATATCTCAAAAAATCCTAACTCTTTTTTCTCTTTTTATCTTAGAAACAGTCTTATTCATAAATGTCCTAAACCTCCCTCTAACACTGGTCATATGACTCGCCAGGTTAACGATTTTCCCTTACCAATCCCTACATCCTCCCTCACCAAGAACTCACTTATATACCTTAGCAAAAAAATTTATAACCATGTTCCTCTATGTATCAGACAAATTATAGAAGTTAAGAGATTCAAAAAGGAATTAAAATTACTTTTATTATCCAGGGCATATTATAGCCTTGACAATTTTTTTTAATGATACCTTTTAACCTGTGCTCTGACATCATTTTAGTGTTTTAGTTTTGTTTCCTGTTAAATAATTTAATTTACTTCTTCTAAATTCTTTTTTATTGACAGCTTTACTTATTTTTTAATGAAATTTATCAAAAATATGTTTTTTTTTCTTAATCTGTTTTGTTATGATTAATTTTGGTAATGTGTGTAAATTTTATGGTAAAGTGTTTTAGATGTTATGTTTGTTTGAAATTTGACATTTAAAGTGAATTTGGAATTTTTTAGTTTTTAGGATGCTTGTATACAAGATTTTGTTGTCTTACGTAATATAGCACATTTTCTTTCTCTCTTTCTTTGTCTCCTTGCTGGTACATTTCATGCATAGTTGCAACTATACTGATAACCTCATTACGCAAATAAATATAAAATTTCTGTTTAAGACTTGTCCGGTGCCGTTCCAAGAAACCAGCAACCATCTGGAAATACTCCCGCCCAGTTTCGCGGTCCCTTCTTCAGCGCCCTCTGTGAATTTACCACCGAAATTGCGCTACAAACAGCAACTGTCCGCCGGCGAGAACCGAAAACGGAAACAGACGAGGTAAGGTAGATAATCATTTTAAAATTAATAAGTTCCTGAAAAACAATTGTTTAGGCCTCATAGACGGCAACACCGTACCAGGACGAGCTCTTCCGACAGCAGCTGTTCTTCCAGCTCTGAGGAGTACAACCGGAAGTTTTTGCACTCCTACAAAAGATACAAAAAGAGGAAAATGATGCGCAAATTTATGGAGCAACAACAAAAGAAACAGGCCGAAGGCGCCACGTCCGTTCCGGGGGCGTCCTCCTCGACGGCCGGATTACAAATCGCCACCAGCGAATCGGAAGACGAGAAGCCCCTGATCGATTTGCTTAATGCCAAAAATAAGAAGAAAAAGAGTAAAAAGAGGAGCAGGCATTCGGAGGGTGCCGATCAGCTGTACCCAATGGATTTATCTAAGCCTAGTTGTTCCAGGTAAGAAAAAAGTTTTTTTTTTGCTAAAGTAAAAGTTTTAAGAAATGCTATATTTGAATGAAAAGGTTAACATAGAGTATCGGACAACAGTAAGCAACAAAGTGAGTTTTTTTTTGACAAAAAATTGTATGGCAAGTTTGTGCCGAGACTCAAATTTACTGAAGAGTAGTCGGTTCACGTTTTAACTTGTCATTTTAGTAAATTCGCTTTTTAAAATATATGGCGGAATACCGTCTATTTAAAAAAATTGTAATGTTTTTACTTTTTTTCTGATTTTGATGAAAAAAATTTTTACAATACTACTACGTTTGTAATATATTTCGTGGAAAAAATGTAAAAAAATATATTTTCATTAAAAAAAAAAAAGTAAAAATAAAAAGCAAAAAATGCTTTTAATTTTTTTTTTGAACATTATTGAGCAAAAAACAATCTAAATAAAAAATATAATCAATTTAAGCCGTAAATCAAATTGGGTTTCGAAATAAAGGTCATTTGGTTAAGTAGTTTTTGTTATGCTAAAATAATTAATCAAAAATATGGGTCTTTGGGATTCATGCTATTTATTATCCAAAACTACAAAAACTCTTAGCAAATAACCTAAATTAGTTAATTAGGCCTGCCATAATAAGCTAATTTTTTTTTTATCTAGAATATGCATTTTTTAACTAATATGTCGATTTCAAAATGACGGAAAGGTGTTTTAAGTATTTATAAAGGTTTTTAATTTTATAACTTTTTTATTTTTTTATCCGAATTTGATAAAACAGAGTTTGAGATTGTTTGGTAATATATTTATAAAAAAAATAAATGAATTTTACTTAAAAGAACAAAAAAAATAAAAAAGCAGCTATTTTGATGCTAATATAAATTGGGTTCAAACATTCTAATGGTTAAGTAGTTTTTGCAGTTATGTTGAATTAAAGATTAAAATATAGAGGTTCATGGGCTGTTTGTTGATGATAATATCAAAAAATGAGCAAACGTCTGGCAAGTAATTCAAATCTGTTAAACGGGTCCAGATCCGGTTTTATGGCGAACCCAAAAGTACATCTACGGATCGACATTAAAAAAATATATTTAAGTATTTAAAAATTTAGTTTTTCCAACTAATTTTTTTATAAGAAATGTATTAAAAACAAAATATAAAAATTGTATTTAAGCAATATAAGAAAAACAACAAAAAATAAACAGGCTTTTTGTACAGGTTCAGTCTGGCTTTCTGTGTAGTGAGGAATACTCCATTTATAGAGTTGATTCTTAAATTCTAAAAAAAATACATATTTAAAATTTAAAAGGATTAACATTTTACTGTGCTGATATTACAAAGCCTCTTCATCAGGCCTAGTAAGCAGTTGGTCATTGTCCGAAAGAATTATATTTAACTTTTTAGTATTAAGACCAAACTCCGAACAGCTGCACATTGGAAGAGGCTAATAAATTTTTCCTACAACCGCAGCTATGTGCTTGGCATTCAAATTTACAGCCACATTTACTCACTGTAAAATAGCTTCAGGTGCAGGTGGATTTTTCATAGTGTGATGCTTGATAACTTGATAAACCTATTTTCTAGTTCTGTCCAATCTGTAGTAAATATTTCTGCTGAAAATGACTCGATTTCCAAATGTATGCTACCTAGTTGGACCTTAAATTTTAGTATTTTTATTTATTTAATATTTATTAAGTAGATAAACATAGTTTGGCATAAACATTTTTTTTTTAAACTTACCTTAATATACATATGTTGTGAATCAAAGAGCAACAAATGTTGGTGATAAATTTTTGCCTTGCTGATTTTTAACAAAATGGTACCTACGAGCATCCTTTACATTTACAAACTTTGTTTTGCAGATCATACAGACAAAATGCTCTAGATTTTGTATCATTTCTTGTGTTAGTGTTAAAAAAGTTCCTAAAATCTAGGATTTAAATCAAGTCTATATTTGCCTTTTGCAGTTAAAAAAACACATCTTCAATTAAGCTAAAATACAGACGTCAGTGTCTGAACTGTTAATTATCAAATCTATATTGCCTTCTTATTGTTCTACTAAGGCTAGGACATAATGCATGAAAAGAGTATCAGCCTCTTCATGCTTATTTTTGGACAAAATATTAAGATTTGGTTAGAGTAGATTAGATTTTTTAAATAAGTGGAGAATTTATTTTTTGTTTTGCTGCTAGATAAAACACCTTTAAAGGAACGTCGGTATTTCTGCTGACAACCAATTTGTTTTTTCATTGAAATAAATTGGTGGCCCACGGAACACAGTCCAGCAAGGTTTGGGGCTCTTTTTTAAAAAATTAAAAAATGCTCGGACCCGTCGATGTTTGATTTTGGAGGGACAATTTAATCTTAAATAGCAGTGGGGATCAATTTTTGACTTTAGAAAAACGATTTATTGTTTAAATTCTTAACCCCACAACTTCAATCCCTTAGGGGGCTACATTAACCCCTATTTTTTAAATGGAAAGGGGTGTGTTGTGCTACATCTTTTGAAAGGGCATTCAATTTTCTTTACAATAGCGCTTTGTTTTTTAAATTTGAGCTACGCATCGCCAGGCAATGGAATTCTAAACATTTTACTGGATATTTTAGGTGTGTGAGATTTTAATTAAGAAAAATTGTTTTTAAACTATCAAAAATCAGTCAACAATCTGACATTATCTTGAGTAAACAAGTTGATGTGAATTACTTATTTCTGTGCTTTTCTTTCGATTCGATAAAAATGGTTTATTCTATTGTGGAGATAGTGGAAATTATTGAATTATACTTTATAAACAATTAATGTGATAGACAAGACTAACGGCAACTTCGTTTAATGAGAGACATGCAGATAAACCTGTACAACATGGTTAAATCCTAGAGTTAGTGGCAAAATTTCGGGAAACTGGTTCGGTGGCAAAGATATAATTGTCGGTACTGGTCCGACACGAATCTAAGGATCTACTATGAGGTTACTCAACACCCTCAAGAATTAAATGTTTAGGTTGGTATTTCTGGTGATCACATAATGGACCATTTTTCTTATCAGGAAATTTAAATGGATATAAAAAATATATATAGAAATTATGGAAAACGACCAACGCTACCATGAAGAAAATGCGATATTTCAGCAAGACGGGGCTCTTCCCAACAATGCATTATTAGTACGGCAGTTTCTAGATTAAACGTTTCCTGATAGATGGATTGGGAGAAGGAATGTTATCGAAGGGACCGCGGGATCACCCGATTTATCTCCTCTTGATTTCTTTTCTGTGGAGACATCTGAAATCGAAAATTTATGCCACCCAACTCACCCACTGAATCATTAGAAGATTTACGGAACCGCATCATTCATGAATGCCAACAAATAACACCCGATATTCTTCACAATGTCCGGGAACACTTTGAACAGCAACTGTACTATTGTATAGAGGTAAACGGCGGACATTTTCAACATTTAATAAGATAAAGCATGAATAATGCGTAAGTACTAATCAATAAAATTAAATGAGAATTCTCTGGAACCCGCAGCTCAAATTTAAAAAACAAAACGCTATTGTAAAAAAAATTGAATGCTCTTTCAAAAGATGTATCACAACACACTCTTTACCATTAAAAAAAAAAGGCTGAATGTCGCCCCCGCTAAGGGGTTGAAGTTGTGGGGTTAAAAATGTAAACAAAAAATCGTTTTCTAAAAAAAGCGACGAGTGCGAGCGTTTTTGTTTTGTAAATCAAGAACATCTAAAAACTGGCGCTAAAATTATGGTATTGTTTCAAAATCTTTGACAAGCTGTCACCATTTTGACATTATGATCTGTAAGGCAAATAAAATCTTAGGCTTTTTGAGGAGATCATGCAAGGATTTTACAAACATTCCGGCACTGAAAACATTGTATCTATTTTTAGTTCGATCGAACCTTGAATTCGCAAATATAATCTTGCTGCCAAAACAACATATCTCGAATTGAAAACATCTAATCCAGATTTATAAAGTTTGTAAGATACAGACTTAAGATAAAGAGATTTTAAGATAAGATTCAAATCTGGGGTAGTTCTTAGTACAGAGACTATGTCTTATTTGTCTACTACTGTATTGTCATTAAGAAGAGAATTTTATAATGTCTGTTTTGCTTACAAGGTACTGAGTGGCCTAACCAGATGTCCTGAGGGTTTGGCTCTTTTCTCAATCCATATCCCATTTTATGCAATTAAGGGTCATGACCTTCTGCATATTCCTTTTTGTCGTTATTTAATTCCATTATTATTTAACATCATATCTGTTAAATAATCCAATAAATAGGATTTCTGCAACTGTTAACAGGTATGCAGATAGTCTTGATTTCTTTTGCAGTAATTTTAAAAAATTTAAGAAATGTGCACATGATGTTCTCTTAGTTTAGTTTTCTATTTTCAGATACTTAATAGTTAATATTATATATTATGTATATCTATTGTGTATTATCTTACAATGTTTATGTAAACGTTGATAGTAATAAATAAATACTGCGAAAACTTAAGTTAACAATTTCAAACTTGGCAGTTGTAACTAGAATAAAAAGACCTTTAAAATAAGCCATCACTTGACCCCCACACCTATTTAAGATTTTGAGAGTGGTTGCAACCTCCGCCAAGGGGTTGATGATAAGGAGTTGAAAGTATTCAAAGAAAAATGTCAAATCAAAAATCGACGAATCCGAGCATTTTTTAAAATTTTAAAAATAAGGGCTCCAAACCTTGTTGGACTGTTTTCGATGGGCCATACATATTAATGAAAAAAATGTTTATTCTAAAAGTCTTATGTAAAATGGTGTCTTAATATAGTTGCAAATGGCGTCTGAAAATAAATTACTACTTTAAAAAATGTAAAAAATTGAGTTTTTTAATTTTCTGAATGTGAAAATGAAGCAACATTTTAAAAATTTTTATTGAAAATAATTTTATCATGTATTTTCACTGAATCGTTTGGCGCCATTGTTAACGCTCTATTGCAAGTTTCACGCAAAAAAAAGTAGTGGCGGCAATAACTTGAAAAAAAACACATTTGGTAAAATGACAACAAATTAAAACATAATTTATAAGCTACTCTTAATAAAGTTAGCTAGCTTATCAGCATGAACGTGGCATGGTTTTGCTTTTTGCCCAATTTGTCCCTAGACTAGAATGTATGATCTCATTTGCATTTTTGTGTATCTTAAGTCCTGAGGTTGATACCATAGAGGTCAAAACGTCGACCAAAATATATAAATCGATCGTCTGAAGTAGTTTTTTTGACTTATATCATACAAAAAAATTAAGCAAGCTTACAAACTGAGGTTCACGTTATAAGCAATATTATACAAAAAAAAAATAAAAGTATATCACCCTTGATAAGCGTCATAAAAGATTGAAGTAAATTTAGGAACAAATAATGCAATGTATTAAAGGTATAATACAAATGTAATAATTAAAACTAAAAATTAAAATGAAATATTATTACACTTTTGGGCTTTACATGTGTGTTAATTATTATTTATGATTAATCTTTGGCTGAAAACCGATTTTTCCATATTATCATCTATCTAAAAAAATATAGTTATATTATATACCAACAAATCTTTTTTTATTTAATTTTCACATTAAACTTTCTTCAATATTCATCTGATTGAACTATTATAGACTACAAATCTACAAGACCTATAAAATATTCTTACAGTTTTAGTTCCACAATAACGTCAAACCACGGCGTATACGACAACAGAAACTGCACCACGACCCTCTCGTTGTCTTGTAACCTGACGGATAACGCGGAGCCCTCAGGCTCCAGTTCCCGGTTTAGGGTGAAAATTTCACGGAACGAGCGTAGGAATTCTAATAACGAGGACGGGGCGGGAAGTAGCGGGAGCACCACGGACCCTTACGAGTTGCCGCCCGTTAAGAGCGAAATCAGGTATAAAAAAACGGACTTTATTTTGTGCAGAAATTGTTAAAGTATATATTTTATAAGTGTTTTATAGGGATAAAAATAAATAAATTTTAATGCGCCTCATCAAGCGTGACATATACAGCTTTGGTGGATTACTTTACTTAAATCGGTCACTAGTTAGTTATACTACTTAAATGCACATTTAAGTTAATTTTTTTTATTTACGTAATTTTCAAACAATACGGTAATCTTGAGCGAGATGACGCAGACATTAAACTGATCTAAACTTGACCAAAACATACCAAAAACCCAGCCACAGAATACTTGTTATCATTCTTGTAAGTTGTGCGAAGGTAATTTGCACAATGAAAGGTTATACGAAACATTATGGCCATTATGACATCTATCATTAGTATTATGGTTGTACATATCACTTGTTGTCTCTTTGTTGGAGTATGGATCAATAATTTGGTCTCCTCTGTACATGAATAATTGTATGGCACTGGAGAGGGTTCAAAATAAATTTCTACGATTCTGCCTTTATAAACTTCGCATTCCAGTTCCTAATGACCATTGTTATGATGAAGCAATGAACTTGCTGAATATGCGGAGTTTACTTAAGAGACGCACTGAGAATGATTTGGTGTTCATTTATAAACTTTTGAATGGCCTTGTGATTTGTCCCGAACTACTTAATAGGATTTCATTTAATATTCCATACCGTAATCTGAGGGCAAATCGATTGTTTTCTTTGCCTTATCATCGTACCAACTATGCTATGCACTCGCCTGTCGAAAGGACCTTGAGGCTGGTAAACTCTACTGGAATCGAAGTTTTAGGAATTTCCTTATTGCATTTTAGGAGTCTTATTAAGAGTTTGTAGGATTTTGTTTTTTGAATTAATTTTGCTCCATGATTAATGATTTGAAATACATTTGATCATTGTCATTGATAATAATATATTTTGTTTTTTCTTAGCTAATTTTGCATTGTTAATTGTTCTGATTTTGAGAGAATATTGTTACTACTTGTAAAACGGTTTAATTATCCTTGGTATTAAGATTAAGTCTGATAATTATTGTTAATTAGTAATTAGTGGTTAGGTAGTATAGCTTTTATTTCTTTTTCAAGAATATATATATTTTTTGTAATGGGGTTGATCCCGTGTATAAATAAAATAAATAAATAAAATAAATAAATAAATAAATAAATTATGGTATCCACAACAAAAGAGCATTTACACCATTAAATACGTTGTAAAACAAAAAATCAGATATCGTTCTTTC
Source organism: Anthonomus grandis grandis (assembly GCF_022605725.1). Taxonomy (NCBI): domain Eukaryota; kingdom Metazoa; phylum Arthropoda; class Insecta; order Coleoptera; family Curculionidae; genus Anthonomus; species Anthonomus grandis. Next base: position 34,896,733 of record NC_065547.1, on the reverse strand, counting down.
TTTGTTAGGGCTAACAACATTAAATGTCGCTTTAACGATACTGTAGTTAATTTAAAAGTTGTATGCAGTACGGGCATCACAAAACAAGCATGAAACTCGGCAAGGTTATAAAAGTCCCTTCATGTCAATTCTCGGTTAATTTTCATTAATAATTTTGTGAAAACTGTGCTTAATTGGGTTTTTTCTTACCGTCGTTTTTGGCTTAATGGGGCCAGATAATCTTCATTATCTGGCTCTCAAATAACATGCATCCGAAATTTTTAAAAATCATCATAGATTTTAAGATAATAATAATAATAATCAAAACGTTTATTAATCCTCAAGAAAATCTTAGTACAACTGTCAGCGAAAATAGGCACATGGATTAAAAGGCAAATTTCAAGGCTTTTAAACAAAAAGTTAAGATAGATAATATTGTTTTTAAAATAGTAACAACTAAACCTAACTCTTGCTACCGAATATTTAATTGACAATAAGCAATAGGTGGTAGTAAAATATAAAGTTGTATGGGCTTAACACAATATTAAGACAAAGCAGTTATAAGCCTTTTCCTTATTTCGAAAAGCATTTATAGATGGCGAGAGGTCCGGTATATGTTTATTCACACAAGTTGCGATATTATAGGAAAAGCTGCGTTTCAAAATTTCTTTGGGATGCCGTGGGTTTCGGTGCGGTGGATCTGCAGAGGATTTCGATGTCTTATATTGACTCCGTGAGTAACAGCCCTGCACTTAACTCAGCAAACACAGTGTAATTTATCTTTCTTCTTTGAGACATATTCAGCTCAAGGACTTGGTCAATTCAAGAACTATATAAACAGTATCTCAGAAATTCAGATGTGAGAATCAGGGAATCGCAGAGCATCTTTGGGAATAAAGTGATTTAAGCATTAAATAACCTTTTTGTAACTTTTTTGTTAATTGGTGAGAAAATTTCAAGTTAAAATCCATGTATACATCAAGATTCTTATTTATGTTTTGAAATGAAATTGGTTTGTTATTGATATGCAAATGAATGCGATTAAAAAGGTTTTGTCTTAAAGTGTATTTAGTAAATAACATAGCGACATTTTCGGATTTAGCTGCAAACAATGCCTTAAGGATTGGTCATACAGCAATTTTAGGTCTTCATTTAAACAATGGCTGGCATATTCAAGATTAGAAGGATCAAAGGACAAAATTATGTGGGTGTCGTGAGCGTAAATATGTTTTGAATTTTTTAAACACGTATAAATGGAATAAAGAAGGGGACCCAAAATGCTTCCTTGTGGTACGCCGGATGAAAGACTCCCATCCTATGAATTCAGATCATATCATATTTTTAAAAACTGCACTAAATACGCAGTTTTTTCTCGGAAAATGAAGTGTTTTCATCGGAGCGACTATCATTTATGAGAGTCGTCGCAGACTAGAGCAGTTTACACATTTTTTCGCTTATTTTTGTTTCCTCATAATGGCTCTCCCTGCATAGCAAACTATGAAATAATTTCGGAATCTTAGACTTACTATTCATATGCCGCTATAATTAGCAGCATCGTTTCTGTCGTCACTTTTATGCAAAGACGTTTTGTCCAGAAATCATAAAAATAACCAGAAGACAAGAAGACTAAAAATATCGTCTAATGCTTTACTGAGAGCTCAAACACGATTCTCTCAAACAACGGATAGTATACAGTCAAAGCAATACTTTGTAATACATGCGTCATAGATCTCCGTTAAAGAAATTGTAACAGAGTTCATATGAAGTTAGAAAGAAAGAAAATGTGCTATATTACGTAAGAATAATCTTGTGTACAAGCATCCTACAAGCTAAAAAAACAAAACAAAAATACAATTTCGAAAATTTACAAAACAATGAACAAAATTAAACACAAGAAGACAAAACTTTTTGAACATACTTGAATTAAAGATAACTAAAAAAAAACAATCAATTACTACTAAACCTATCATTAAAAAAGTCATCCAGGTTATAATACGCCTTAGCCAATAAAAGCGTCTTTAATTCTCTTTTAAATTTCTTAACATCCGATATATGTCTAACACATAGAGGAACATGATTATAAATTTTTTTACTCATGCAAATTAATGAGTTTTTGGTAAGGGAAGACGTAGGAATAGGTAGGGGAACATTATTTACACGACGAGTCAAATGGCCAGTGTCAGAGGGTAGTTTGGGAATTTTGTGAATAAGAGCAGCTGTTTCTAAGATAAAGAGTGAAAAAAGAGTTAGGATTTTTTCAGAAATAAAGAAGAGTTTGCAAGAATCTCTTAACTTAGCAGAATACAGGTATCTAACTGCTTTTTTTTGAATAACAAAGACAATGTTAAGTAGCCCCTTATTGGTTAAACCCCAAAAAGGCAAGCCATACCGAATATGAGATTCAATAAGTGAAAAGTACACTGAACATGCAACTCCCAGCTCTTGTTTTGCCATTCTTACTGCAAAACATCCAGAAGATAATTTCCCAGCTAAATGTAAAATATGATCTTCAAACCGAAGGCGACGATCAATGGTAATTCCTTGGAACGTGCAGCACTCTTTTTTTCGTCAAACATCAGACCCTGAACATCGCAATTAAACCCCATAATAGACGTATTTCTTACATTAAACACGAGCCTGTTGGAAGCACACCGCCCTGATAAAATCTGAAGGTCTTCAAGGATACAAGTCTTAATATAATCAGAATTTTTATGGCTCCATAGTATGGTGGTATCATCAGCAAACTGAACCACCTTGCCCTGCAGTTTCAAGGAACTCAAGTCATCCACATACAGTAAAAATAACAGTGGTCCCAACACTGAACCCTGGGGAACGCCGCATTTTAGGGATCTAGAAGCAGACAAACGCCCAGACACTGTAACCTTCTGAGTACGATTTGATAGATAGGACTCAAGCCATCGCAACGCTACGCCCCTAAAACCATATTTATCGAGCTTAGATAACAGTATTCCATGATCCACACAGTCAAATGCTTTGGATAGATCACAAAACATTACCGCCGATTACTCTCCAGAATTCAAGGACACATAGACGCTCTCCAAAAAGCTAAAAACAGCATCATGAGTCCCTTTACCGGCTTGAAATCCAAACTGATTTGCAGACAAAATGCCATTATGATCGAAAAAGGACAAAATTCTGCTTTTTGCAAGTTTTTCAGCTATCTTAGAGAGGGTAGACAAAATAGAAATGGGACGGAAATTACAAGGCTGATCCAAATCTCCACCCTTATGAAGAGGGATAACCACTGCCTCTTTTAAACATGAAGGAAAAATGCCAATATGTAAAGAATTGTTTATGGCAGAAACTAAAGCATTTAAGGTTGAATCAGGCAAAAAGAGTAAATCGTGAAATTTCTCCTGCTGAAAATTCTTCCTATATAATGAGATGAAGATAATACAGTATTATATGGCATTTTAGCAAGAATAGCTTCATGGTCGGAAATACCAGATGGGAGTACTGTGCATAAAACGTCATCAAAATTTGTACAGAAATAGTCAATTGTAGTTGCAGATGAAGAAGTTATCCGTGTGGGAGAAAGAACGTGCATTGTCAAGTCACAAAGAATATATAAATTAAAACGCTTACAAAAAGAAAGAGAGAATTTAAAAACATTCTCTAACAGAAGATTATCATACTTATTAATATTACAAAAAATCGTTTAAATTGTTTGCCTAGCCAAGATCATGGTTCCTCCATGTATAGATTGTTGACGACAAAAATTTGATATAGGAACATAATCAGATATTAAAAAACATTCACTAGGCCTCAACCAGTGCTCAGTCAGAAGTACAATATCAAGAAAATTACATGTGTCCAGCAAAAGATGAAGCTTATCTATCTTGTTTCTTAGGGATTGTATATTAAGAATAAAGATACTTAAGCTTTTCGAAGAACTAATTTCAATCTTACTAGTAGAATATGAACATGAATGAGATTCAACCTTCGTGGACATGTCTATAAAAAAGAAGAATTCAATTCACGATCAGTAATCAGTTCAGATTCTTTAATTTGATGATTCAAAGGCAATTTATTCGATGAAATATTAATTTTAAAATATTTGAAAATATGTGCATGTAATAATGATGCCAAGTCTGAACCAAAGTTACTGGCGTGATTAGACTCTAAAATCCCATACAGATTAATATTATTTGCATGAAAAGTAGGATAAAGGGCCTTATTACTATTATAGATAACATTATGGTTTAAATAAGTATAAGGGCTTGTCATCACTAAAGTGTTTGTATCAACATGATTTTGAATTAAATTTTTTAAAACATCAGATGAAGAACAAATTCCATTTAACATTACTATTAAAAAATCTTCTTTCGTAAAGTCCTTAACTAAATTTGATGCTGTCCTAATCACTTCACTTTCAAGTTAAATACTGAGATAAAATGAACTTGGCTAACTGTTATCACATTTAATAAATGTATAAATTGGTTTAGTTTTAGATAATTAGAACAATAATTTTCATATAATTTTATTCAACTTCAATTAATGATGATATTTCAGACCAACCCCATACGATGGTGCAGAGCCGAGCACTAGCAAACCGTTACCACTAGTCCTAAGGCGAAACCGGGACAAATGGTACATTTTCGACGAGAGTGATACTGAATAACACAGGCTGGGATCCCATAAATAAATTTACCATTTAGCAGGCCTTCCACCCAATACCGTTAGACAATTCCTTCTTTCTTTCGACTTATGAAGGGACTATTTTGTAAATTATTTAAGTTATTCTGTTTTTTTTTCTTAATTATTGATTAATTAAATGCAACTTTATAATAGTAAGTGAGGTTTTAAATGTCCTTGTCCTGTAGTTGATAAGTTATTTATAATAGGTCCGTTTACATGTAAAATATTAAAATTTTTTAAGTATATTTAATCATCTTAGGTAATAGTAATAAATACATTCAAAGAAAAAATAAAGTGTCTTTTTTGCGTGGCACTTCTACCAGAAGGCAATTAAATTACAGAAGCCTTAAATTTCTATACAGGGTGTTACAAAATTCGGTGCAAATATTTTCTTTATTCTTCTTCCTCAAATACAATGGACTCGCGTCGTATTTCGACGACCGCCCAATATTGTTGTTTATGGACCTAGAGTTTAACGTGGGTTCCGAACCACAATGTTTTGTTTTTATAAGACAAACACAAACAACCATGCCCATGCCGGGATTCGAACCCGAGATCACACGATTGCATCGTGAACGCTTTGTCCACTTGCTACCGGGGTCGGCTGCAAATATTTTAACAGCGTATTGTTGGAGTTAAAATATGACTTTTGTTTCCTATAAACATGTGTCCTAAAATGCAGCTCAGAGTTACAGGCCGCTCAAATTGCTTGACGATAATCGATGATTTGAAACACTGACTACAGTTATTCGTCAAATCTTTTGAAAATGTATTCCCATTTTTTTTTTGGTCTTTTTGACATTTTTCTGCCCAAGCCAATTTTAGGGAAGGATTCCGGGGGGCTTACCTTTATGATGGCCCATATCTTATATTTTCAATAAAAAATTTGAACGTTTAGAACATCGTTTAATTAGCCATGAAAAAATCTAAAATTATCGTTTTTTGCATTATTTTCGATAAAATCACTTTGATTTGAAAAAAAAATTAAAGCAGTCACAGCCAATTTAGTTTTTTCTAATTTGATAGTTTAATCGAGTTTAATAATACTCCCTTTTTGTTTATAAGCGATTTTCTCAAAAACGCTTAATTATATCAAAAAAATGCGAATCATATCGAAAAGAGACAAAAATCATAGCTTTTTTTATGGCTAGCTAATATGGTGTTGCTAGATTTTTATTTTTTTTATCGGAAATATAAGATAGGGGCCATCAGAAAAGTAAGCTGCCTGAATCATCCCCTAAAATTGAATTTACACCATTTTTGAGACCTAAAATGAAAAGAGGGGCAAGAAACGGGGACATGCAAATTTTCAGAAGATTTGGCGCATAACTATAGTTACGGTTCCAAACAATCGATTTTCTTCAAGCATTTTGCGCGGGCTGTAACTCTGAGGGGGTGCAGTTTAGGACACATGTTTATAGGAAAAAAAGGCTTATTTTGACTCCAACATTACACTCTTAAAATATTAGCACCGAATTTTGTAACTCCCTGTATAAATAAACCTAGGGAGCAATATTTATAGCAATTAGGAAACAAGAAATTGTGGATGTGTTCCATCCACAATTTCTTGCTTCCATATTTGTCAAGAACGATTTGAGTTGCCAGCGGGAGGAAACGCTTGAACCTGCGGACTTCGACGTCATGTGGTTCAAAATAATAGCCAGTGGTGCCACGAAATTTATCTACTGTATCTACAGACCACCAAGCGACACCCAATATAGACGGCTCTTTTTGAACCTGGTTGATTGCATTAACCATCTGCAAATTGACTACCCAAGCACAGAAATCATGGTTATGGGTGATTTTAACGTTCACAATACCAACTGGCTGCGCTTCTGCAACAAGAACGACGATGAAGGACAAGAAGCTGAGCTATTTGCCACCATATGCGGGCTTACGCAGCTTGTGTAGGAACCTACCAGAATCCCCGATCGAGACGGCGAGATCGCGAGTCTCCTATATCTGGTCTTGGCTTCAGACCCTGACTCGTACACTGTATCAGTACATGCCCCCCTAGGAACATCGGACCACAAATTGATAACAGTCTCTTGCCAGTTGGAGGTTAAAACGCAGGATCCTCCGATGCCGCGGAAGGTATGGCACTATAAATCAGCAGAGTGGAACCATCTTCGGGAATTTTATCGCTCCTTCCCTTGGAAAGAAGTCTGCTTTAGAACCAATAACATCTCAGAATGTGCAAACCAAATTACAGAGACGATCTTAGCAGGAATGGAAGCTTATATCCCTTTTTCTACTAAATGCGGATCAAACAACAAGCAATGGTTCAACCTGAATTGCAAAAAGGCAGTAAACACTAAAAACGCAGCATATCGCAAATGGCGTCAACATCCTTCCATCGAAAATCGGAGGAACTTTTTAGCCTCCAGAAATAGCTGCAAGCGAATTATTGATGAATGCAAAGAGAGTCACAACAACAGGATCAAAAACAAACTGCTAAACTGCCCACATGGAACAAGATCTTTCTGGTCGGTATCGAAAGCCGTTAGTCAACGATTTGCTAAGTCGGCCTTGCCACCCCTAACAGCAGATGATGGTTCTATCGCGGTAACAGCAAGGGAAAAAGCCAACTTACTGGGTAAACTCTTCGCGTCCAATTCTACTCTGCACTCGCAAGGCAAAACATCGCCATATTTGCCAAAGGTGAATTCATCGATGGGAGAAATTTCGTTTCCCCAACGAATTATAAATAAAATTCTTAAAAGCGTAGACACAAAGCTTCTGGAGCCGATGGAATTCCAGCCCTAATACTAATACGTTGTGCAGACGAATTGACTCCTCCCTTATGTAGACTGTTCACGGCATCGTATAAGCAGGGCCAATTTCCAACAAGCTGGAAAACTGCTCAAGTGCAAGCTGTACCCAAAAAGGGTAAGAAGACGATGCCCTCCAATTACCGCCCGATTGCACTAGTTCCAGTAATATCGAAGATTATGGAGAAAGCAGTCAACCAACAACTGTTAAGATATCTGGAATCATCTGGACTAATCAGCGATCATCAATACGGCTTCCGAAAGCTTAGATCCACCGGCGATCTTCTGGCCTACGTCACACACTTGTGGACGGAGGCCATGGAGAAGCACGGCGAGTCCCGCTCAGTCGCTCTTGACATTTCCAAGGCATTTGACAGAGTGTGGCATGAGGGACTACTAACCAAGCTCTCCTCAATCGGCATACAAAACTCATTATTGAATTGGTTCAAAGTTTTCTTGAACAACGAACAATCCAAGTAGCCGTCGATGGATACCTCTCCGACAAATTTAACATTAACGCTGGAGTCCCTCAAGGATGCATCCACCCTTTTCTTGATATATATCAACGATTTGCTAGGAACCAGTGTCAATCCAATCTACAGCTTTGCGGTCGATAGCACACTTATTTCCACATTTAAGTCCGCCAAACCAACGACAGCCGCAAGTTCTCAGAATCTTAGGCAGCAACAAGTAGCTTCAACCAACAACGATATTTGAACAATCTTGGAGTGGGGCGATAACAATTTGGTCAATTTTAACGCTAAAAAAACGCAGGCTGCAGTATTTACGATGAAGACTAACCTTGGTGGCCCGGAGCTGGTTATGGCAGGGAAAACATTGCCGATGAAATCATCTTTACATCTTCTAGGAGTCGAGGTCACCAACAGTGTGTCCTGGCATGACCACGTTGCCGACGTCGCCATGGCGGCTTCCAAAAAACTCGGAGTGCTTTTCAAAACGAAAAAACTGTATACACCAGAACAGCTGCTGTTACTCTTTATAAGGCTCAAATACGTCCTTCCCTCGAGTATTGCTCGCATGTCTGGAGCTCTGCACCCAAGCATAGTTTAAACCTGTTGGATTCTATACAGAAGAGAGCTATTCGTCCTATCGACAAACCAGAACTGACAAAGAGTCTGGATAGTCTGGAGCACAGGAGAAAGGTGGCTGATTTCTGTTTATTCTACCGTTATTATCACGGTAAGTGCTCCCCTGAGGTGGCAGGCCTGATTCCACCCAGAGCTGTTCCGGCAAGAAGGACGCGTCTAGCAGTTGCGGCTCATCAACATCGAGTCCACCTGCCTACCCCAAGGACGTCGCTGTATCGGGACTCATTCATCTGGAGAACATCTTCTTTGTGGAACGGGCTTCCACCTCACATATTTCCCGACGCATATAACCTACAGCGATTTAAGATAAATGCCCACAAATATCTTCGCGCAAGCACCACTCCAAGAGTGACATAGGACTTTCCTCTTGTGCTTGTGTTTACCATAAAAAAAAATCACTCCTTAAAAGTGAAGCATTTTATAGCTTTTGCTTCTTAATTTTTAAACAAGTTTTTGTTTCTTAATTCCTTGCTCTATTTTTTATTCCTTTTAATTTTGTCTCTGGTGAGAACTTTAAGTACTGTAATAATTTTGTTATATATTTAGAATTTTTGCCTTTTTTACTGGAAATATTGCATTTTGATAACTTTATATCTTCTTTTTTTTGTATTTTATTTCTATTAGCTACCTACTTATTACTATTTATATTTAGGTACCTTTTCACACTATTTAGTTATCTAATAGTTTTGTGCTGCATGATTTATCCAGGAGGAAACTTTGTCCAGAAATACATTCTTTTTCATGATAATTATGCATGTTTTTATTTGATATGCTTTATTGTTTTTAAATAGTGCAGCAGTTTTTTAAACACATGTGCCAATTTGGTTTTGCATGTTAATGACATATAAAATAATAATCTTAACATTATATATGAAACTATTGATAAAAATAGGGCACAGCAGCTAATGAGAAAGCACAGAAAATAAAATTCTTTTATAGATATAAAATTTGAGAATTCTAGATGAATTAGATTTGTAGAAAAAGACTAGCATAATTTTAGGATTTTTTTTTCAAATTTGATTCAAGATCTAAAAAAAGTTAAAAGGGATCATTTAGTCCAAAATGTTCAAATTATTCACCTCTTTAGTTAGAAGACCATGTTTTTCTTCAAAGACTTGTGAATCAGGTTTAAGTTTAATTGTTATGAAGTTTAACATTTTATTAATTTGATATCAGCCATGGTGTACAGTTTAGCCAAAAGAATTTAAATAGTTTTTACTTAGGTATAGGATCTTACAACCAATGTAATAAAAAAATAATATAATTGAATTATTGAAAAGTCTAGTAAATATTCAACCTGGTTTGGTTTGCCCTCAGTAAGTGTTAATTTATATTTAAAGTTCTGTTATGAGCTATTTATTGCTCAAGTCTCTATAAAAATACAAGAAAAAGGCAAAAAACCCAGACATTTAAATGACACAAACCATTTTACGATTATTTAAAAACTTATTTCTTTTATGGCAAAATACAATATGCATACTGTTTTCCCACTCACATACTTACCATCAACTAAAAATCCCATAGCAAACCCAGTTTATTTTTTTTACAAATTTTGAATATGGACGAGACTTAGGATTAGTTTTAGTATACTCACTGCTCTTTTTAATCTCAATTAGTGTGCTAAAGAAAACCAAATAATCAAACCCCAAACATTAAACTAATCATTTATTCATTACAACTAAATAACATATACTAAAAACCAATTAAAATGAAGAAAAAAGGTGTACAATAAAGTAGATTAAGGGGGCTAAGGGAATAAACAATGAAAAATACTGAATGTCATCCTTAAATATCTGGCTTCTCTTAATAAATCATGTATATACAGTAAAAGTAAAATCCCTTTAAAAAAAAATGTTTAAAAACCACCTTTACACACTCAACGAGGACCTGTTGTTAAGCCAAAACTGATGGGCAGAGAAGGCCATAGTAATCAAGTATAATAGAGCTGCGATCCAGCAATTATAAGCGTTCTATAAATAAAGAAACATGTTTTAATAGGAGCCTCAAATGGTGTTCCCCTCAGAGAGAACACACCCATAAAACTTCCTTACCTGCTGATACCCATTGGACATTTGACTGTAGAAATCTTGCAGGTTTTTATAGGACGAGACCTCGGGCACGTCTTCTGCCAGAGCCACCGCCTCGACATAGTAAAAGATCCCCATCAGGGCCTGCAAGGGGGGCAAATTATATCCGACACTCCTCAGTATGTTTTCTTCTTTTACTCACCAATTGAATGATTCCCCACGCACTGATGATGAGACCGCACAGGGAACATTTCGGACCGCAAATTGCCATTTTGTGAGCCCCTCTTCCTTAACCCGCAGTAAAATCGAAGTAAAATAATTTATTGGGGGACCCTTAGTGGAACGTCATGTGATTATTGACAAACGTGATTTTGACAGTGAGGTACGCCATTGCGCAGACGTCAAAGTCAGCTGATAGATGTCAATATTTGCAACGTTGCCATATTAGGGATGCATGTACACAGCAGAATGATCCGCGCAAGTGTGTAACGACTCCGAGACGCGAACTTAATAAATATACCTGGACTGCCAATTCAATGAAAAATAAATGACCACTACTAGGTGGCCGCTATTTGAATCTTATAAATCTAAACCTAAACTTGGATCTTATAAATTCTAATACCATGAAAATGATTTTTGCTTGTATTTACTTAACAAATTCAGTTAAAAACACTTTTATTTTCTTTCTATTTTTACTGTTACGACTTTTACTTTCTTCTATGTACAGTGTTTCCACATTAATAGGTACTACCATCTATAAAAATCAAAATATAGATGATTTTATGAGGGTTTGTAATTAGCAAGGGTTTATATAGTAAAAATAAACAACTCTATATATTATTCTATGATAAACACAGACACACAATTCGCAATAATTCGGTTTTGAGAAACAGTGAACCAAATACGTTTAAATAAGGATGGTGATACATTATCCACGTATTAAATAAGGAGGAAGCTATATCGCCTGTTACAGACGATATATCCAAGCGTTATTTACAAATCGCCAAAAACTAGGAAATCCGCTATACTTACACGTCAAACGTCAGCGTCGTCTTAACTTCATTACCGTTATTTAATATATTTTTTGTTGGCAACACTAAAAATGTTCAGAGTTACCAACATCAGAAGCACACGACCAGTCAACCACTATAAAAATGGCAGCCACCAGGCAGTGGTCATTTTTGGGTATCGTGGCCATATGCATTAGCAGTCCAGGTATATTTATTAAGTTCGTGCTCCGAGACTAAAGCTGATTATCGACTAATTAGGTCGGCATTAAAAATGTTGATATATTGGACGCTCTAAAAGCTATTCCTAACCAAGTTAATAAACTCTCATCTATTCGAGATATCAGAAGTATCGAAATATCAGGTAATCTAGCTCTGAGCTTCATTCACCTCCACACAACCTTGATCTAGAAAGCCGGAACATTGAATATGTGATCATCCGTCAATAATGATGATTAGATATTTATGAGCGACAATTACTATCCGCATATAAAAAATATAGCAACTTCAAACAACCACAAATAATTCAAGAGCCATGCAACAATAATAATCCAAAATACAAACAAATCAGGTACGTACACTGAAATCACCGAGAGTGCAACAGCAAAGCGAACGACAAACAATCTAAATGCCGTATTACAAAAGACTTTCAAAATCGACTCAAGAACCACAAATTAATTAAGCTGCCTTATTGACATACTGATATCTAAATCTGTTGTTATTAATTCTCCAACACAGCTACCAACTAGGCCAAATACACCTGACGATAGTCGACCTCGGCTTCTCTTTGTTGGTGGAAATTGTAGCAGAGTGTTCCTAAAACATTTACGTTTAAAGTTTGAAGCTTACTACAAGGTCCAGTGTTTCCTGAAGCCGGGCATTTCAACCAGTGAAGTGATTAGGACAGCATCAAATTTAGTTAAGGACTTTACGAAAGAAGATTTTTACTTTACATCACTTTAGTGATGACAAGCCCTTATACTTATTTAAACCATAATGTTATCTATAATAGTAATAAGGCCCTTTATCGTACTTTTCATGCAAATAATATTAATCTGTATGGGATTTTAGAGTCTAATCACGCCAGTAACTTTGGTTCAGACTTGGCATCATTATTACATGCACATATTTTCAAATTAATATTTCATCGAATAAATTGTCTTTGAATCATCAAATTAATGAGTCTGAACTGATTACTGATCGTGAATTGAATTCTTCTTTTTTATAGACATGTCCACGAAGGTTGAATCTCATTCATGTTCATATTCTACTAGTAAGATTGAAATTAGCTCTTCGAAAAGCTTAAGTATCTTTATTCTTAATATACAATCCCTAAGAAACAAGATGGATGAGTTTCATCTTTTGCTGGACACATGTAATTTTCTTGATATTGTACTTCTGACTGAGCATTGGTTGAGGCCTAGTGAATGTTTTTTAATATCTGATTTTGTCCTATATCAAATTTTTGTCGTCAACAATCTATACATGAAGGAACCATGATCTTGGCTAGGCAAACAATTGAAATGATTTTTTGTAATATTGATAAGTATGATAATCTTCTGTTAGAGAATGTTTTTGAATTCTCTCTTTTTCTTTTTGTAAGCGTTTTAATTTATATATTCTTTGTGTTTATAGGCCATCTATAGGAGATATTGCTATGCTTCTGGACAAACTTGATTCTCTTTTATCCCAGTTGTCCCTACACTCTAAGGTTATATTGGCTGGTGACTTTAATATCAACTACACTGATGAAACCTTGCCACGTACTTCTCTTTTAAGTATTTTAAATTCTTACCACTTAAAAATGCACGTTCTTTCTCCCACACAAATAACTTCTTCATCTGCAACTACAATTGACTATTTCTGTACAAATTTTGATGACGTTTTATGCACAGTACTCCCATCTGGTGTTTCCGACCATGAAGCTATTCTTGCTAAAATGCCATATAATACTGTATTATCTTCATCTCATTATATGGGAAGAATTTTCAGCAGGAGAAATTTCAATGCTTTTTCTGCTGCTACAGCTTCGATAAATTGGAATGCACTTGAAACGGCTTCTGACCCACTTACTTTATTTTTTCAAGTTCTGTGTGATAGGATCAATCAGTGCTTTCCTAAAATGAGACTTAAAACTAAGAAACGAAAACCATGGGTTACAAGAGGCCTTAGAATTTCAGCTAAAAACCTCCGTTTTTTGACTAAATTGTGCAAATATACCACAAATGAAAATATCCTTGTATATCATCAGAAATACCGTAGTCTGTACAGAAAGACAATTAAAGCAGCAAAATCTAATTACTATATCGGATCATATCGGGATTATATCGGGATCGCTTAAATATGTCATCAAAAAGGCAAAGAGAGTGTTGGTCGATTATTAATGATTTTAGACATTGCCATAGAAAAGTATCTGAACCGGAGTTAAGACCTGACATTTTAAACGACTATTATTGTGATATACCTAATATCTTGCTCAAGGGCATTTGTAGTAACATTGATCCCTTACAATATCTTCAAGAAGTGTCGTTTGAGCATTCATTTTTCTTTCATCCTGTCGATCTTACCGAAGTTAAAAATGAAATCAAACGCCTAAAAAACCATAAATCATCTGGAGCTGATGGGATATCTTCGAGGTTGTTACTCTTTTTCCCTGATTCAGCCTTAAATGCTTTAGTTTCTGCCATATACAATTCTTTACATATTGGCATTTTTCCTCCATGTTTAAAAGAGGCAGTGGTTATCCCTCTTCATAAGGGTGGAGATTTGGATCAGCCTTGTAATTTCCGTCCCATTTCTATTTTGTCTACCCTCTCTAAGATAGTTGAAAAACTTGCAAAAAGCAGAATTTTGTCCTTTTTACATCATAATGGCATTTTGTCTGCAAATCAGTTTGGATTTCAAGCCGGTAAAGGGACTCATGATGCTGTTTTTAGCTTTTTGGAGAGCGTCTATGTGTCCTTGAATTCTGGAAAGTCATCCGCGGCAGTATTTTGTGATCTATCCAAAGCATTTGACTGTGTGGATCATGGAATACTGTTATCTAAGCTCGATAAATATGGTTTTAGGGGCGTAGCGTTGCAATGGCCTGAGTCCTATCTATCAAATCGTACTCAAAAAGTTACAGTGTCTGGGCGTTTGTCTGCTTCTAGTTCCCTAAAATGCGGCGTTCCCCAGGGTTCAGTGTTGGGACCACTGTTATTTTTACTGTGTGTGGATGACTTAAGTGGTTCAGTTTGCTGATGATACCACCATACTATGAAGCCATAAAAATTCTGATTATGACCTGTGTATCCTTGTTGACCTTGATATCCTTGTTGATTTGATTGTATCCTTGAAGACCTCCAGATTTTATCAGGGTGGTGTGCCTCCAACAGGCTCGTCTCTAATGTAAGAAAGACGTCTATTATGGGGTTGCGATGATATAAAGTGCGATGTTCAGGGTCTGATGTTTGACGAAAATTCCCTCTTTCAGAATAAAGAGTGCTGCAAGTTCCTATGAATTACCATTGATGGTCGTATTTGGTCTATTGATCTCATATTTGGTATGGCTTGCCTTTTTGGGGTTTAACCAATAACCTAAAGGGGCTACTTAACATTGTCTTTGTTATTCAAAAAAAAGCAGTTAGATACCTGTGTTCTGCTAAGTTAAGAGATTCTTGCAAACCCCTCTTCATTTCTGAAAAAAATCCTAACTCTTTTTTCACTCTTTATCTTAGAAACAGCTGCTCTTATTCACAAAATTCCCAAACTACCCTCTGACACTGGCCATTTGACTCGTCGTGTAAATGATGTTCCCCTACCTATTCCTACGTCTTCCCTTACCAAAAACTCATTAATTTACATAAGTAAAAAAATTTACAATCATGTTCCTCTATGTGTTAGAGCTGTTAGACATATATCGGATGTTAAGAAATTTAAAAGAGAATTAAAGACGCTTTTATTGACTAAGGCATATTATAACCTGGATAACTTTTTTAATGATAGGTTTTAACCTTGGACATGTTGGAAAGTATTTTTTTTCCTTTTTTCTTCTTTAGTTATCCTTTTTTCTTCTTTAGTAATTGATTTTTTTATTTAGTTATCTTTAATTCAAGTATGTTCAAAAAGTTTTGTCTTCTTGTGTTTAATTTGTTCATTGTTTTGTCAATTTTTGAAATTGTATTTTTGTTTTGTTTTTTTAGCTTGTAGGATGCTTGTACACAAGATTATTCTTACGTAATATAGCACATTTTCTTTCTTTCTTTCTTTATTTGACCTTGCCGGCCAAAGTGACATAAATTCACTATATCCAAATCACCAACACCTATATGCCTGCTCCAAGCTTAGATCAAAATTCCAAAAACCGGAAGATTACTGTATTTAGATTGGGTGTTCTTAAATTTCTAAAGAATCAATATATGAGCAAGGACTTTTGGCTCATTAGTTCTAATGTAGCAAAGTTTCAGTTAAAAGCGCCAACCCAAACTTTCACTTTAAAAGTTTTTCGGAATCTTACTTGAAAACAGTAACGTCTGGTATAAAATGATGTAAAGGTATAATGAATAATATTAGCTTAATTATAAAATAAGACTCCTCCAAGAGCCCTTTTAATAATCTACACCCAAACACTGCAGGCGTTCGCATCAAACTGACTAATTTTTTACATTCCTCAACGCAAGCAGATTATAATATTATGGTAATCAAAAAAATTTGGCTCGACTCGTCAATCTCCACAAATAAACTTATCTCTAGTAGTCTTTTTGATGGGTATAGATCAAAATCAAAATACTACGGTTCTTGTGAGGCGAAGGTGTTGTCCTATACATAAACCACAATCTGAAATCCTCTGCATTCAAACTAATTAATTTAAGACCTATTGAACCAGACAAAATCGATATTATATTCCTTTGCCAGTCACCCGTATCGTAACCTAGATTTTTTGAGCTATTGATGTTGTAGACTATTTTGATGACAATTTCTTGTCAAGCTGCAAACTATATACACTAATTAGTATCTTTAAGACCTATGAACTTCATTAGTGTAACAGGGTAAGGATTGAGAATAATAGATTGCTTGATCGTGTCTTATATAAGAAACCCAACTGTAGCGTTGAGCGTTAGCTATTGATCTTATTAGCAGTAACAGTACCACATTACCGTATAGAGTTGTTATGAGTTATGTTAATAACCACATCTGATTATTAACGTAACTCATTTCTCCATTTCTCATATAAATAAAAACCCCAAAGCCACACAATCTTTGCTGTATAACTTTAAAAAAGTAAACTTTCAAAGACTATACTACGAGCTTCTCCACAAAGATTTCATGAAATAGCAGAATTAAACAGCGCCTGTGATATTTTTTACTAATCTCTTTACTCAACTCTGTGTTCCATAACAAACTCCAAAATTCAACTGAAAACAAAACTACACGAGAATTACAAAACAAAGATTAAAGTAACGTGTCAAGAATTTGCGACACTAAGATAAAGTGTGATATTGTTACCGCACATGAAAATTATGTAAATGAAACTGAACAGCGAATCAAAGAAGACTAATTCATTTGCGGTCATCGATTAATTCAAAATGCTCAAGGTTAATCGGATTTCTAACACCATGATTTGAACACAATGACACAAATATTACTAAGATGTGTGTCAATGTGGGAAAATGTGTTTGTCATGTATATTAACAAGCTGTTAATGCATTCTCTATTTTTTTTGAGAAAGCATTTAATCCCAAGTCGGACCGACGAATATGACCTGGATGGCATATTTCCTTCAATAGAATTTAAGTCTCTTAATGAAGCACAGCTGGTAAAGTTTCTTACATAGAAACTAACAAGTTGACCTGACTTAATACCATATTATTTCTTAATAAAGGATTCGGCTTATGTTCTTGTCAAGCCAATCACATACCTCTTTAATTTTGCACTAACTTATCCCTGATACGTTCAAAAGTTCAAAAGTAAAAAGTGCTCTATCCACAAAAAGATGACAAGGCAGCAGGCAGACTTTCGAAAATTGTAGATGATTGTATTGATTGTTATGAGCCTATAATTTGTAATGACTGCCAGGCTCGTTCCTGGGGTGTCAAGCGCCTGCGAGCATAATATATTTTGGCGCCCCTTATATTTATTTTTAAAATAGTAATTAAAAATAATATGTATGCATATAGGTATTTAAAAATAATGTATTTTTATTAAAGTTAATTACATATGAGTAAACGGGTTATCAATTAATACTAATACAAAAAGTTATCAAATAGAAACAAATTCTAAACAAAAATACCTATTAAATAATTTATAATATGCATATAAAGCAAGGATATGAGAAACAAATACACATTACAATAAAATACGTCTGGCTTTTAAAGATGCAAACTCGTTTATCATTTCATTGTTATCAATGGCTTCACAAATCTGGTTTTCAATCGAGATAATTGCTAAATCCGATAATCGTTCTTGGGACATAGAAGTTCTTAAATAATTTTTTATAATTTTTAATTTCGAGAAACTTCTTTCTCCCGACGCCACCGATATAGGTAAACACAAAAATATTCTGAGGGCTATAAATAAATTTGGAAACAAAGATATTAGATTATTTTTGGTAATATAATTTAAAACGTTTATAGCTGAGTCTGCATCTGTTTTATATTTAGGGTTTAGAGTTTTGTAAGACACGATTTCATTATGCAGATCGATTCCATCAACGTCTTTATATATCTTTTCTTCTTTTTGAATTTGCAAAGCTGTCTAAATCCATGCACGATAATCTTATTACTTCTGAATCTAAATTTTGAAAATTGCATAAAAACCCAAATAAATCATTAAGTTGAGAAATTCCCTCAAAACGTCTCTGTAAAGATTGAATTGTGGTATCTAAAATTTGATAATAAAAATTTATTTTAAATTGTTGTTTTGGATCGAAAACAGTTTCATCAGTACTTTCATATGAAAACTGACTTTTGTTTTTTTTTTGTCGTACAAAGGGAAACACTGGCTCTACATCAATCTTGTGGGCTTCTGCTACAGCTTCACTGATAAAAACATCAATCCATTATCTGCCCGTTTTTCAGTAAAATAACTAATAAAATTTTTGACTCCTTTATAACATTCATCCAAATTTAAATTTGGATTTTGGAGCATTGGAAAAGCCGAACCGTTCCGATCGACCGTAGAACAAAATCTGAGTAGGACTAATTCCGCAATAATCAATGTCCCCTTAAACTTATAAACATTGATATTGTTTTTCTTTTGTGTTCGATTATATAGATAATAGTAGTATTCTACGTAATATAAGTCTCCTGCTTTTACGAAAATTATAATAAAAAATGGACTTTGTTTATGACAGACGTGTCGATGCGAGATCAAATGTGCGCCCCTAATTTTTGTCGCCTGCGTGCATTGCATTCGCTGCATACCTGTCAGGAACGGGCCTTATGATTGCCTTGTCATCTTTTTGTGGATAGGGCACTTTTTACTTTTGTATATATATATATATATATATACTTAGCTAATTTCTAATCAGGTAAAAATAGACTTTTGTCCTGACATTTCATCACTACTTGATGTTGTCTATGAGGATCTCTCTAAAGCATTTCACCAATTGGATCACCGGATACTGTTAAATAAACTGAAACTTTACCTGAAACCATTTGGTTTCTATCAATATGTTTTATTGTTTTTGGATTCTTGGCATTTTGAATGATCCCAGTTTATTACTACTATTAATGGTGTTAAATCAGAAGTATACATCTCAACTTCCGAGGTACCCCAAGGTAGAGCCTTACTTATAGAGATAGAGCCTTGCTAAGCCCACTGCTATTTAACATATTCATAAATGATGTGTGTGTCCAGCTTGTATCTTTGATACTGCTTTACGCCGATGATCTTAAACTCCTCCTTTAAGTGAACTCAATTACTGACTACATAATACTGCAAAAAGATTTAGATCTCCTAATCGTCTGGTGTAATCCAAACAACTTAGCAATGAATATCAATAAGTGCCAAGTCATGTCATATAGATTAGAAAAAATTCTACTATATACAATTACTCTATAAACAATGTGGTATTGTCTATATCGGACTCATTTAAGAGACCTAAGAGTGGTAAGATTTAAACCATTATATCGAAATCAACCAAGGCCTATCGCTTTATCTCTAGGCTAAGCTATATATAAATTTCGACAACATACGCACCCTTAAGTGTCTAGTTTTTACTTTTATCTATTATGCTTCTATTGTTTCGTCAGCCGTTCATCATACGGAATACCATTCACTTATTGAGGATCTGGAGAGCGTTCAGAGAAGGTTTTTTTAAATTACTAATGCTTAAAACTCCACGTATGGTATGTACATACCTCGCCCTGCAGCACGGCAAAATGGATTATATTATCTCTGACTAATAGTACGTAAGCTCGAACCAATAGTACGTAACGAACGTAGCAGGTACCAGGTAGATAGACTCATTTTATATGCAGTGTACTTAATATATATCGATGGTGGGTTTCCATATGTAGCTATCTACAAAATGCTTTATATTTAGCAATCACAAAATAAAGTTTAATAGGCTGTATCAAATCAAATCTATAAAAAAACACATTTTAATAAAACTCATCTTTTTATTTATATATTTTTTATTTGAATAAAATTTAAAAAAAAATCTTATAATGACCCAGATTTTCGAAAAACATAAATAATAACTAATTTAAACAGGAAAAATGTAGATAGCCATATTTGGCACATAATACTTTCTCAAAGTTGTAGTGAGGCGAAAAGCTATAAACTTAAAGAACTAATTCTGAACATAATAATGAAAGATAAAAATAATTATTAATAACATTATTGTAAGAAAAAGTCTTCGCCCTCAGGGTCATTTACATCTGGAACCACCGTTTTATCCTCATCAATGGTTTCGTCACTACTTAGCAAACTTGTAAAAAAGAGCCGGCAGTCATCTGGGACACTTCCAGAATTGCAAATTTCTTTTAAATGTTTTAGCTTTAATGCTGAAATTTTCCTCTTTTCCTCGTGTAAGGGTTTGAGACATTTTTCCATGGAAGCAACTGTCACTCGTCTTCCTCTGTGTGGAAGAATCATTATACGGCGAAAATCTCCATCAAAATATGTTTTAATTTTCATTGTAAAAGGGAATGCCTTTTCATACCTAATCCACTTAATATGATGCCAATTAACTACAGTCCCATCTTGATCCTTGTTTCGGTAATTAGCTTTGCCAGGGTTTTCCAGTCAACAAAAGCTATATCTTTTTTTTGAAAAACTTCGTACTTAGGGTCATTTTTTTTGCATTCCGAGCAATTTTTTTTCCGAGGACATTTTTGGATGCAATTTCAATTCTTGTGTGCATTGAATCGCATTCCATTTGGCTGTGTTCTGAAACCAGGAATTTTTGGTCAATGACCTCTATCGGTAAAACTTGTACGGCATAAATAAACATAGTGGCAACACATTGATTTTTATTTTGGCCTCCACATGTGTCACTAAAGAGCCTTACATTTTCAATGGATGTAGAAAGACTTTTGAGGTGGTGGAATAAACAAGATGTTATTGCGCATGGGCCACGTGAACTTTCTACTTCAGACCACATGTAGCATTTTCCAGAATTATCTCCACAGTTAAAAATAGTGAAATTGTATGTGGCTAACTTCGTCTTGTAAAAAAGAATGGGAATAAAAAGGAATCCTTATCTAAATTTTTTTCCTGTCTGGCTCTTTCTTAATTTTTAATGTGATCTTCATAGTTTTGCAGCAAATTTACTTTGATTTCCGTGTTAGCAGATTCATACGCTGTACATGTTGGATATTATATGGCGATAGAATGACTTCTTTAAAAATTCCATATTTTTTTTGGCACAATCTTCTTGGTATAACCTGTGCATCTGCCTTAGGTTCAATTTTGGATCCAAGTACATTTTTTTTTGAGTCTTTTCTGCAGTAATGAGAAGAGACTGTAGGAAATTTCTGAATATGTTGTTTTAAAAAATTTACTGCATCTTCTGATATTTTAGAGGTACCATAACCGCCTCTCTTATCTTTTTCTATGGTGTTACTATTTGGGACACGTTTTTAATTGGCAAAAAAAAATCATTATCCTTTCTTCCTTGCTAATACGAGTTTTGCATTTAATCCTAAATTAAAAAAAAAATAGTTATGATCTACGTATAAAGAAGTGTCAATCTTATTCCTACCTGCAAGAATTGTTGCATGGTTCACCTAAGAACCTGCCTGAAACGAGATTTTCTTTTGAGTTTATATATGGAAGCCCCGAATTCTTATTGTCTCTGCGAAACATTTTTTTCCAAAAAGTGGGACATCTTTTCTTTTTATTTTTTGGTTCAACTGACGTATCTTTTGGTATTTAATTAGTATTTCTAAGTACTACGTGATTGTCTAAGCCACCATCATCTAAAAAAATTATAATTAACACCAAGAGTCATTACTGTTTTTATTAACTTACCTGATTGGTCACTGGGAAGATGCTTCGTCAAGTTCTGCTAAAAACTCATAAATAAGAATAATAATAGAATAAAAGAATTAATGAAGAATAAAGAAAATTAAAGAATAATATTACTATTATTTATATAGATAATTCTCATATTATTACTGATTTTATTTACCGTTAACTGATTGGCTGGTGGATTCGGGTTCTTCAGCAGAGACTGTATTTGAATTAGAGTGGGCCGAACAAAATGGTGCCTGATTAAGATTTTCTAAAAAGACATTTTTATAATTAAAACTCTAAAAAACTATATCTCTTAACAAAAATTTTAATTTCTTAGGAAAAGGTAGTTGTTGTACCTACGTATTGTAAAAATAATATTATTACGTTAATAATAATTGATATTGACAAACAAAACTCTAAAATCGCTTTAGCACCATCACACACACTCATAAAATAAATAGATATAGATTTACGATTGATTTTTACGCAAAAACCATCCACAGTTTTTTTTTACACGTTTTGTATTGCTATAAATAATTAATGTAATACTAAATAATTTACAGAAACAGCCATAAGTAGGTACTTCTGAGAATAACTTTAAATACGAACTTAAGCTATCCTAAAAGTTAATGAATTGTAATTGCAGAATTGGCAAAAATAAATACGGCCCTCTTTTATTTATTTACAACCAAAAATCGGTAAGAACAGTAGACCAATTTACTAAAGACAATAATAAGATATTACAATACAATAAGTTAAAGATAGTTAAAAAACTTACCAGTAGTGTCCAAATTTTCAGCAACGCCGACGTCAGGAATATTTTCTAAAGATGGTTGTTTGGGCAGCATCATTAATATTTTTTTGCCTCGACTCATTTTGCACGAAAAAAGTTTACACACGAACGCAATGCTTATCAAAACACAACTGACCGCTTAAAAAAACGAATTAAAAAACGTAAATGAAGCGTTCTAAATCAGCTGACACGTCCAAACAAGTAGCTAACTGCAAAGCGCGCCAAAATTTTAGTTAAAATAATTATTTCCAAAACAGGCTATGTGATTTTGGAGAGATATGGAATTCACAAAAATATATTTTCACAGTTCCAAAAGTAGCTATGTGATTTTAAACATATTTGGACCTCATAAAATAATTTGAAGAGTAGATAGACACTTTTGAAATTGCGAATTTTGGCGCCAAATTTAAATTTATCGATATAGCCCCTTTTGGAACTATTTGAAACCCTTATTTTCAGCAAGGCTATGTAAATGGCTCAAAAATACAATTTTTGAAGATAGCCACATTTGGAACCAAACCATCGATATATATTTCCTTCTTCAACTAATTTGTCTGTAAAAATTATTGTATTATTTTAATTTTGTGTCTATATTATTTATTTATTTATTTGTACTTATGTGTAAGTCTAATTTTATATCTTGATATATCGATGCTTTAGTCCATTGCTTTAACAATATTTCTGTGTTTGATATCCTGTTGAGCAGTGTATATTAAATTAATAAATAAATCATCAGCTCTAGGTGGCAACACCGCACTAATGTTACATAACCACAAAGCAACTAATGTTGTACATAACCTCAATGTCCTCAATACAATTGCAATAAAAATAAAAACAAAACTTTTTTTTTTTAATTAAAAATGAGCCGCTGGAAAGATTGGATACGTAATATACAAATTTCTCGCAGCCCCAATCTTTCGATAATTTACGCTTTCGTGGGCTGGAACGTTTTGGCTCTTTTCTTTTATACAAATGTCAAAAATGCTAGGAAAGAATTAACCGAAGAGGAAAAAAATGGACTATCTGCAGGTTTGTTCTTAACAATTCTCGTTTATTTGTTGTCTATTAAATACATTTTTCAGCGCAAATATACGCACTAGAAATGGGGAGGAAAGATGCAAAAATTGTAAGGCTTCAGGGGCTTTCTGTGGAAGAACTCAAAAACATCCAGCGAGAGGATGTAAAATCATAGATTCTGTTCAATTGAAATATACTTAAAGGGTAGACACAAATTATATTTCTTATAAAAGGAAACTTAAAAAACATACTCAATATTATAATACAGTATGTACAATGATAAGCAAAGCAAATAAAACTTAAAATATCAATAGGAACATCATTTTGTTATCTCTGGTTGGCCCTTTTTTCCATCTCCAACAATAGGGCTGCCCTAAAAATTCAACATTTTTTACAAGATATCACAAACCAGCTAAAGGCTTTACCTGTATGACTCATATCTCATCACAATATTTTGCAATTCTTGCTTGTAAAGTCTTGTAAGCATGGCATTAAAACATTCCAACTCAGACAGCCTGAACATGTCAAAGCGTAACTTGTGGTCAATTTCAGTGCTTGCTAAAATGTTTTCAACATTATGACAATATAATAAATGAATAATTAGTTTACATTTAAAGTAGACATTAAGCCAATAAGGTATTTCCTCCATTAAATAAGGATTAGCGGGCACCAAAACACTGTGCGGCTGATAATGGGTGGGCCTTACAGCTTGCAAATATCTCTGATAAGTTTGTGGTGTGATATTTCCATAGTTGTAGCATGGTATCAGACATGGGTGCTCATATTGGGCTTGACGAGTAATATGACTGAAGAATTTATTATTTAATAAACCAATAAATTAGTTATTAATAAACTAGAAACATACTTCACATAATATACTCCATATATGGGGCTTTGGATGCATTGCCAGCCAGTGGGCAGTCCCTCTCTTTCCAATGGATGGGACCAATGAGTTGTTTTTGTGTTGTGGTCAATGTAATACTTACGCCCTCTAAGGGTGTAATCAACTGACCACCCTGGAGGCAGAGGAAGTTCTTCTGAAGATTCTGATGAAAATGGTAAGTGATAAAGAAATGGAATTAGTAAAAGTATGTTATGTATAATAGGAACTAAATTTTCCGCTAGAAATTAAATATTGAGGTAAATAAATCATTAAAAAAATTAATGTTTGACGTAAATGCATAAGTTTTTAATAAAATAAAACTAAATAAATAAATAATATTTATTGTCTGCCCAAAAACCAACTTAAAACTAAAAACAACTTAAACTAAAACAGTATCAAAAGTAAACAACTAATTTATTTCAAATATTCAAAATTTGGCTTTAGTGTGAAATTCTTGGAAACATGAAACCACGCATAATCCCACATCGCAGTCTTTACACATATATCTAGACACCCTTCGCTTCTTTTGGCCTCGCTTCTCTGGGAACAGACAATGCACCTTCTTGAAGCACTTTTGGACTTGTCAGTGGCAGGTACTAAGGTTGGAAAGTGCCTTTCAGACAATCTTGAATTTGTTTCAGCAGACATGGGTATGGGTTTATTCACTTGTCCGTATCTGAAATAAATATAATTCACCACTAAATTACGTACAATAGAAACCAAAGAACATATACCTTTCCAGAAGTTGACGTATAAGGTTCAGTTGAAACTTAGCAAGTGGATATTTAATAGGCTGTTTTGTAGAGAACATTCCATGGGAATTGGGTACACATATGTCCAGGGTGTGAATAAACAATTTATTGTACCATTTTATAGACTTACGCAAGCTGTCAATGCTGCTAATGAGCATATATCCGAACGGTCCCCGCCACCCATTTTACTATTATAATCCACAACACACATTGGTTTCTTGACATTCTCGTTTGTGGCACGGTCGATCCTGTCCAAAGTTATCATTTTGTTTTCGTGCATAGTGGTGATCATGGTTACATCCCTTCTATCTTTCCACTTCATAACTAAACAAATATCAGAACTTCTGAAGGTAACATCTCCTTTTTTTAGTTTTTCTTCAATTTTGTGCATATGGAGCCTATTATATCTAACGGTTCCACAGGAGTTAGTCATTATTTCAAATAAGTAGTTGGACAGTATCGGACTACTATAAAAGTTGTCGGTGTAGAGCGAGTGTACGTTGTTTCAATACGACTCCATAAGCATCGCCACAACATTTCCCGTGGGCACAGGCCAGTTATATTTTCTTGTTCAGCGTAGGTGTCTTTGCCAATATACACAATGAAATCCAACACAATACCACTTTCGTAATCACATAGAACATACAACTTTATACCGAAACGATGACGTTTCGTCTTTATGTATTGCTTAAAATTAAGCCTACCCTTGAACAATATCATATTCTCATCGATCACCAAGTTTTGGAATGGATAGAATTGTGATTTAAATCTCCGCTTGATTTCTTCTAGTACATACTGGACCTTGTGCAGACGGTTATTATTATCTGCCTCCTCATTATTTGCAAAATGGAGATTTTTAAGGATTTGTAAATATCTGTCCCTTGCCATGTACTTACGAAAAACAGGGGTGTATAGTAATTGTCTACTGTACTACTAAATATTGGTCTACTGACCAATATTCTTTAACTTCCAATTTTTTATTTCTAGACATTAGCATAGTTAATGCAATAAAAGTAAAAAATTCTCCCAAGTTTAATTGTTTCCAATTCTTCTCATTTTTTTGTATTACATATCTATTACTTTCTACTACTATATACTGAGCAATATCTTCAGTGAAGAGATCTAAGAAAAATTCAATCTCCGGTGTACCTTCTGTCAGGTGTTCGTTTTTCACTCCACTATTACTATCATCAAATGCATGTAATTTTGGAACAAAATCGTGTTTTCTCCAAGTAATAATCAGGTCTCTATAGTCTGTTATGTCCGCGTCAAGATTACTGTCATTAATTACAACATCTGGCCCATTTCTATCGTCGAAGCTTATTTCATTTACCTCACTTTCGCCGCTCTCCTGCTCGTCCGTGTCAACTTCGCTTGGTAGATATTCACTCCCGCTATCCATAAACGGCTCCTCTTCACTGTCAGTGGCAAATATATCATCGTTTTTAAACAATGTCTTAATTTGGCTAACTTCACCACGATCCAATCCGCAATAACTAGTATCGTAATCACTTTCCGATATAGCAAAGATATGTGCTCACGAATATTCGGTCAGTGGGCTGTACGGCAAATTGATTTTTAGAAGATGACGGAAATATATGACATTGGTTTATGTGGCATGAATAACTCGATGTCAAATATATCTGACAGTCGTCTATGTGCCAAATCTCGATATGGCAGATATATAGGTCAGTCGTACTGAAAGGGTTAAAACTTTGAAGCCCCAAGGTTAAAATGGAGTATTTGTTAATTTAATCAATCAAAATCTTTTAATTGCTTCACAAGCAATTGCTAGCATTAGCATTGTCACAAAAAAAAAGGAGAAAAATCTAATTTAATAGGCCAAAACATTGAATATATAAGAAAATTATATAACACAATGAATGAACTTTGGAAGATAGGTAGCTCCAAACAAAGCAATTTCTGTAAGTATTCAATTTCCAGTGGTGTAATAAAAAATTCTTGTAATGTATAAAGACAGATAAATTAAAATTCTATTTATCCTTATTCTAAATTTTCTTATCTGCACTAGCTTAATTATGCTGTCTGGAAGATGATCATATAATTTAATAACCCTAATAATAAAGCTAATGTGTGTTGAGTAAAAAAAAAAGTATTAAAGAGCTTTTCCTAGCATTATAGGAATGTAAAGTTTCATGACTAATAAATTTACATACGCTGTTTTTCGCATATAAGAAACGTTAAAAAAAAAGTGCAGGCACTTTTAATAAATGGGAGTTTTTGAAAGTGGATTCTGCATGTTGCACTGTATGACAACTTTGCAATTATCCTAATTACTGCTTTTTCTTGTACTTCAGACCCTTTGAGATTTTTTTTAATACAAACCAGGAAGAAATTAGGAAAACAACAAAAAAAAACAAATATAGTGGCGCTGATAGAATTTCTCCTGAAATGCTCTTGCATCTACCTGCCCTCTTATGTGTGGTCAACACTTCTTGGTTTGAAGGCGTATTTCCTACTTGTTTGAAGTTTTCTCTATTAGTTCCCATATTCAAAGGGTGCTGAAGCTGATAATCATTTTAATTACCACCCAATCTCTTTACTTCCAAGTCTTACTTATCTTTAAAAACTGTGATGTAGTCCTAATCCTCAATACAAGACTTACCAAGCTTGGTTTCTTTCTATACCAGTTCCTAAATCTTCCTTAGTAAAAAAGTCCTTAATTTATAAGGGTTGAAAGTTGTTTATTTACCAACAACATTTACCATTAAGTTTTACAACAATTCACTCTATTAAGACATTTCCCTCATTAAAAAAACTACTTTTGCATAGGGCATATTACAATATGAATTCTATCAGGATATGCTTTATCATTAAACCTTGAATTTTATGTTTATGGCAATTAGGTGTACTATTAATATGATTTTTTTAATATTAAATGTTGTTTTAAAAGTTTTATTATACAGGGTGTCCCGTAATTAATTGGACATAGGTTAATGTAGGATACCTGACATGAAAATAAACCGTTTGAGCTCAATATCGCTTAGCAAAATGTTATTGGTTTTCATTCCACAGGGTGTCAAAACTAATTTTTTACCAAACATTTATTGAAATATTTTGGAATCCACTGGACAGATTAACCTAAAATTTGGCGTACTCTTATTATTTGGGATGAGGAACACGAATATGATATCTATTTTCCCATTACCACTAGATGGCGCCACGTACAACAACATTGAGTGTTTAAAATGGTCATAACTTTTTTGACCTACCTGTATGCATCTTGCGAGTGAAAATAATAAAACAGCATTTCATTCTAGTCAAAAAAGGTATACTTCTTTGATCTCCAAAAAGTAGACCGGTTTCCAAATAAACGCATTTTTGTATTAGGTTGCGTATGAACAAATTATTATCGGAGATTTTAAAGTAGGCTTTGCCTAGGATGAAAACATCATTACTACGACCTGTCAAGGTGAAGTCTTTAATTTGGCTAAAGCTCGTGTTCTTGTTGTGTTATTTTCGCTTAAAAATGCCGCGTCACAATGATTTTTCTAATGCTCAGATGTGGGATATGGTATCTTGTTACAGTTTATTTTCGTCAGATATATAAAGAATAAGAAAATAAAATGAATCTAAAATGTTAGCGAAAGCATGGCTCGATTATAGAACTTTAAGAGGCAATTTCTAAGTTATTCTGGTGCTAAAATTAATAAAATAAACAGTTATCTTTTCAGTATTAATTCTATTTTTGATATCAATAATTTTCAACCCTCATGATGAAACTCAAATTATTAATCATAACATTAATTTTTTTTAATTGTTTTGATTTCACTAATGTCAGAAGTCATATCCTAGCCAATAAGATCCCAGCTCATTCTCCTATATCCCTACTAAAACCATTTCGGGCGCGAAAATCTTTGACCTCTAGGAGTCTTGAAGAACAAGCCTTTGAAGAAGGTTGTTTCTTGGTATTTTTGCCGATTTTACTCCAATGAAAAGTTGAAAACTCACCTTTTAGGTATTTTAGTTTGTGGATACTAAATGCCATACTGCAATAGTGTAGGATTATAAGTGGTGTAGTTAAATCCCAACTTTTTCAAGGTTTTTTGTTTAAGTGTCTAGTTTTGTGTTCCCGAGAAAAGGCCAATTCCATTGGTAAGTCCTAATATTTTCATTTGACATCTTGGTTTATAATAATCTACATATTACACATGTAATTTTATATAAGTAGACTCACGCATACCGTATACGCATACCATTAAGTTTAACCATCAATGCTTATATCTACTTACTCTATTGGCCCGATTCCTCAATCTGGGTATTCTTCCACTTTCAGGCTTTCTTTTATATCCCCCGGTATGGTCTTTATCCACTATTATAAGAGGTAGAAATCTCCACTCATCTACTCCAATAATGTCCACAACATCTACATTGACATTCACTGTTAAACCAATCCACCCAGGTCCCCCATCGCAATCATGCAGCCCTTTTGGAGCCAGGTTGGATCAATGTTTGTGACGTATAGTGAACCATGCAGTCAGTAAAACAACCTAACCAGTAAACTAAAGTCCTATCAACATTCATTAGCTTTACTGTAGTATATTAGACTAAGTACTAACCTCAAAATCACATTGTTATCACTCTCATTATTAGATTTTACTACCACACCGTTGTTTCGAATAGTTTCATAATAACTAGGTGCATATTAGTTATTTTATTGAAATAGACCGTATAGATCTTGTAAACTGGATAAATAGGTCTATTTCGAAAGTACTCACGCGAACTTTTAGCCCCAAACAACAAAATATGAGATTTTAGTCTTGATATAGACACTATATTTAGGAAGGGCAACATAACTTGTTTTTAAAATAATTAGTTTGATTATTAACTTTTCTTTTAATATAGATTCACTTAAAACTGTCTGTTCTTCCTTGTGAGATTTTCTTTCAGGTTTATAGGTATAGTGCTTTTAGAAATTTCCTGTTTTCTTGGTCATCGGGATTTTCTTATCCATCTGGGATAAAACAGGTGGCGTTTATATTTTATTGAAACTCTTGTTGAATCCACGCCACTCTACCAAAGTGGTTAGTGCTAGTCGGCTTCCCTTTGAGAAGATCCCCTGAGCTGTCTCTATAGTCTATAGTAAGTCTCCCTCCTTCCATTGGTTCCCTTGTACCCATTTTCTAACCCTCACTTCCCATACCTTTACTCTCCTTTTTCCTTCCTGATTACCCATCCGTCCATTCAAATTTCATTTAATCCAAGTATAATTAAAGCAATATTAATGTAATAAATTGTTAATAATTAATTATAATTATTAATTCTAAATTTTTTTTTATTTTTTTATTTAACAATGTGTATATGCTCAAGAAGATTTTCGTAGTCGAAGAGCAACGCAGCGTTATTTAGATCTGTATCCGGATAGAAGGCAGCCAAATCATCAAACATTTAAAGCGTTGTACGATAGATTAGGCGAAACGGGCTCATTTCGTTTAAAAAACGTCGGAAAGACCAAGGATAATTGGAGCAGATATGGAAGATGAAATTTTGGTTCGTGTTATCGAAAATCCTGAAAACAGCACAAGACGTATTGAGGTAGCCACTGGTGTAAGGAAATCTTCAGTGTCCAAAATTATTGGCCAAGAAAAACTGTATCCGTATCATTTCACTCCAGTTCAAAATCTTCTTCCTCAAGACTTTCCTGCAAGACTCCAATTCAGTCAATTTATAAGAGAGCGTCAATTGAGTCGCCATTTTTTTGTAATAAAATTTTATTTACGGATGAAGCCACGTTCACAAGGAGAGGTGTTTTTAATTGGCGTAACAATCATATCTATTAAATGGAAAATCCTCATGCTTTCCAAGAACACCATTTTCATGAGTTTTCAATAAATATTTGGTGTGGTATCTTTGGGGATTGTATTGTGGGACTGTTTGAATTGCCAGCTAAGCTTAATGGAGAACGTTATCTAAATTTCTGAGAAAGATCTAAAGATCTGCCCCTAAATTTAAGACGTGACAATTGGTATATGCACGATGGTGCACCGGCACATTATTTACTCCAAGTCAGAAATTACTTGGACGAAATTTATCCTCATAAATGGATTGGTAGAGGTAGTGGATATCCGTGGCCTGCGCGTAGTCCCGATCTTAATCCCTTAGATTTTTATTTCTGGGGCTACTTGATCACTTGTGTATAAAAATAAAATAAATAACCGTCAGGAATTGTGGCAAAAGATTGTGAAAGGAGTCAATATCATCAGGGCCCAAGAAGAATCATTGTTTGGAGTCAGGCAAAATTTAAATAAAAGAAATAGACAATGTGTCCTAGTGGATGGTAAACATTTTGAACAATTATTATAATCAACAGCCTTTTCTAATTTTATCGTTGTTAATTAAATTTTAGATTAAGTGTTCATATGCAACCTAATAAAAAAATGCGTTTATTTCGAAAACGGTCTACTTTTTGGAGATCAAAGAAGTATACCTTTTTTGACTAGAATTAAATGCTGTTTTATTATTTTCACTCGCAAATGTACGTACAGGGAGGTCAAAAAAGTTATGATCTTTTTAATAACTCAATGTTGTTTTATGTGGTGCCATCCAGTGGCAATGGCAAAATAGATATAATATTCGTGTTCCTCATCCCAAATAATAAGAGTACACCAAATTTTAGGTTAATCTGTCCAGTGGATTCCAAAATATTTCAATAAATGTTTGGTAAAAAATTAGTTTTAACACCCTGTAGAACGAAAAACCAATAACATTTTGCTAAGCGATATTGAGCTCAAAAGGTTTATTTTCTTGTCAGGTATCCTACATTAACCTATGTCCAATTAATTACGGGACACCTTGTATTAGAAAAAGGAACTTGGGTTTTTGTTGAGTATTTTTTATTTAGTCTTGAAGCAGATATTAACTATATTAATTTTCTGTGCTTAAGGTTATATATCTACATACTTGCCATGTTTTTTTAACGAAACTTATATTTTTGGTTAATAAAGTACTTTTTTAAATTAAATTAAAATGTTTCAGGTTTTTTAATATAAGTACCTAACATATTCTTTTATGTTTATTAGTTTTAAAAATGCACTTTCATTTACGTAATTCGTGTTTTTTGCAAGTAGAGAGAGATAAAACAAACATAGCTTTGACCCAAATTATAATAAATTTTATAAAGGCTATAATATATTAAATAATTGCATTATTTTATATATTTATTATGTTAATATTTAATATGTTATAAAATGGGTTTCAGATGAATCTAACTGTTTTATTGACCACCAATGTGGTATTTTTAAAGTCCCAGTTGGCTTCAGAAAAATGTAGAAAAGAAAAATTATTACTTCTATTACTAACAAAACAAATTTTGAAAGAAATTTGTAATATTTGAATAATTTGGTTTAATTAGTTTTTTTTGCAAACTTACCTTGAGTATTCTCAGTCCTCCCAACTGTATGTCTCATATGGTGCTCCCCATAAGACATCCCACTATGATACTGATTCCTATTAAACCTATCTACATGTGTATTACTATAAATTGGTGCAGTTTGCTCTTGAGTAGTCCTTGCTACACTATTATCCCTTGTATTCTGATATATAGGAGAGTTAGTGCGGTTATATGGATCCTTGTATGGCTCAGTCAAGGGATAAATCTGATCAATCTCTACATAGTTGGCATTACTCTGTTAAAGTTTGAAACATAAATTTTTTAACAAGATTATATAAAAGAAAACATTACCGCTGAATTATCAATATAATTCCCTCCAACTGATTGATAAATATGGTGGGATGAAGCATTTACATTTGGGTTATTATAAATTAAGGCACTAGGGTTATTATCAGGTAAAATCCCTACAGAAAGATTGGCAAACCTGGAAATTATTTTTCAATGCTGCGGAACCATTATTAAATAGCTTAGTACCTTGTGGCTAAATCAGGAACAGAAGCACTTGGGGTATATTTTCCTTCATGTGCCCCAAGTCCGACATCACTAATAGTAGTTTTTTGATTACCAAATTTTTGTACAGTTTGTACTGGATTGGCTTGCGAATTAGAGGAAATGGTCCCCTGGGGCGGAAGCGAAGCCCTACTTTGGTTCGAGTTTCGCCTTTTGGGCTCTGTAGTCCACACATTGATAACTGCCATAAATAAATCAGTATTGAACTCACCCCATTTAATGTCAAAAGTAACTTACTTGGCATTTCGGGTGGGGTGTCTTTTTTGACATACTTGCCCACGACACCCTCCTTGAGAGTTTTTAAGTCTTTATTCTTCCGAGATAGCATTGTTTTTGCTGTTTTATTTAACAAAGGGGGAGCACTAAGAAGGATGAATCATGGAAATGCCCGTCAGTTTACTGGATGATCTTATCGCTGGCTGGATCGGTGGTAAGCTGGAGATTTTTTTTATCATTGTTAGGCGAATGCCAATAATAAATATTTTAGAAGTTACGGCCTAAAAATATCGCGAAAAATATAACAAAAAATGCATTGTTTACATTCCACAATTTGGGAATAATTTTTGACAGATGCGTAATGTCATATGTCGAAGTCATTGACATGTGACATTCATAAGAATGATGACAGCTGCCAAAATGCCAAAAATGTTCATAAGCAGTTTTTAAAGCCATATTTTAGCGAGTAAGCGCCTATAAGCGTCTTTAAGCCATCTCATTCGAGCGATCAAGTCATGACGTCACCGTATAAGGCGCTTTAAGCGTTTGTTAATAAACTCGATATGTTAAAGTCAAAGGGAAGCTATACAAACAATAATAAAAAATAAATATTGATATCAATTTTAAAAATGTATGAGATCGGATTTAGACTCAAAACGTTTTGAAAACTTAGACAAATGGGTGTTTTCATGGTTTAGGTCAGTCTTCAAAACGAATTCAATACCGATGAAAAGTATAGCTAATATTTAGACTCTGACCAGTGTTGCTAGATGTCATAAAGAGAATAATCGCACAGCCTGATTAAAATTATCGTACATTATCCTACTGAACGTCGATATTTATACCTTCGAAAGTTTAATTAATTACCTTTGAAGTCGAAAGTTTAAGGGGAAAA
Source organism: Anthonomus grandis grandis (assembly GCF_022605725.1). Lineage (NCBI taxonomy): Eukaryota > Metazoa > Arthropoda > Insecta > Coleoptera > Curculionidae > Anthonomus > Anthonomus grandis. The sequence goes on along the minus strand of NC_065547.1, from coordinate 34,862,261 downwards.
AAATTCTGAAAATATTCTTAAATTTATTTATTTCCTAAATATTACAAAATTTGAATTAAAATATGGTAAACATTCATCAAAAATTATGTCATCGTCTTCAGATTCTGCGTTAGTTTCTTTTTCTTTTGTCGCAGCTTTATTCTGATAAAGTGTGGCTGACGTCATACTTCTCAACATTTTTTCACTAGGATTAAATCTAAAACAGTTTTGTTCCAGATAAACTTTCTGGGAAGATAACATATGACCATTTAACGTATCCGTTATTATTCTATTTCTTGCCGTAGTTTTTATTAAATTCACCTTTGAAAATTGCCTTTCACAACTGGCACTTAAATGCGGTAGTGACAGTACGAACAATTTAGACTAGATTACAGACAATTTAGTGCAAACTTGGACAAATCGGGGAATATGAATTCTCCACTAAAGTCTTTTACCTGACTTAGTTTACAAAAAAACTCATCAACTTCCGTGGATTCTGGTAGATCTTCGTAAATTTGTAATTTTCTCCACTGGTCATCAATTTTTTGTAGTTGATGTGTGTTTTGAAGTTCACAAATTTGAGGTAAAGATTTCATCAGCGGTAAAAGTGTGGTCTCATTGCCCTTTTTGATACTATCTAAAGTTAAGATGGGCAACTTACTTAGCACAGGATCTTCGAAATTATACCGTTTTTTTATTTCTAGACAAGCAGTAATTAAAAAATTACGACAGCGTTGAAGAAAATCAATTTTAGCAGGTTCCTCTAAAGAATCTATATTCTGAAGAACCCCAATACCCAAATACATATTTGTTATTCGAAGGAAATGCATCATCAGTTGGGTCAATTTTACCAATGTCTGTTTTATTGATAGTTTTGTTCCATAAAAGCTGATAAAAAATCTTTGTAACACATAACCATCTTACTGTGTAAATTTAAAATTACCACTTTTTCACTCTGAAAATATTTGTTAAGGTCGACAAATTTAGGTAGAACCCATTCCAAAAATATATAAAATATTTTCTCGAATTTATTAAGAGCAATATTTATTTCCTCGCTGGATATAAGACGATGTTCCAGGTAATTTGAAGTGAAAAACAATTTTAAAGGTTCCCACTGTTCTAGGATCCGCTTAACCACCTGCAGTAATGACAACCAACGAGTTTGAGCTGGTCTAAGTATCTTGTATGGTTCATTATTACAAAAGTCCTGAAATTCTTTGAACATTGCCTGTCGCTTAGCGCTGTTTTTAAAAAAACCGTAAATATTTCTGGCCAAGTCTTCACACATTCGGAGTAAATTTTTACACGCTTCACTTGCGCATAAATGCAAAGAATGGCATACACATTTCTGAAGTATTAATCCCGGGATATCGTTAGCTAATTTGCTTGCCGCGGAGTTTTTACTACCAAACATGGTATTACAGCCGTCCGATGCAAAACCAATCATATTTTTAAGAGGAATACCATTTTGCGATAGGAGTGTTATTATTTCCTCATATAGCCTCTGGCTAGTAGCACCTTGATCCGCTTTCTCAGGTTCATCCCCAGAGAAAATTTGCAAAAGTTTCCAGAAAAGAGTATCAACTTTACAGATTTTAGGATGGAAAAATCTTACGCATATACATAAAGTTTTAACTGATGAAATGTCAGTAGATTCATCAATAATCAGACTGAATTTGGAGCCCTTTAAATAAGAGATTATTTCTTGTTCGGCATAGGCACCAATAACATTTTTAGAAACTTGAGTCGCTTTAAATCTTCCTAGTGACATTCCCTTGGCAATTTTCGAGTCAGGAAAACAACTTTTAATTAGATTTGTTAAATGATCAGCTGAATTAAAAGAGATATTGTGCTCTGTCAAAAATCCTGTTATTTTAATTTCGGCCACTTTGCTCTGAGTTTGCAAAGAACTCTCAGGTTTATTAAACAAAGAGGTTATTGTCGTCTTTGGAAAAGCTTTTACGTTCTGAACATGCTTTGATGATTTAGCATGATTTTTAATAACGGTTAGTTCTGCAGTAAGCTCTAAATGAGCTTGGAAACGACAATTCGATTATTTTTTAGCAAAAAAGAGCAGGCTCCAACGTAAATTTAGCAATTTATTTCAGTTCTCTAGCATTGATAGTTACTTCACAATTAATTTTCAAAGTTCGAATAAATACGCCATGTTTAATTTTTTCCTTGTACCAGCGCGGCCGGGATGATACGTCACAGGCGCCCAAGTGGACGCAACGACCGACGCTAGCATGTCGACCGCGCACGCTGCTTTGTCAAAATAACGCCTGGGCACTAGACTTTGGCTGGCCGGCTAGCGAGCGCTCTATAATACACCGTCGCGTCGCGTCGGCGTCTATGACGTAGCGCGTAATTGGGACGGAATCTCGGGAGGTATAAAAAACCCCAGACTAACAGCCTTATAACTTTGCAAATACTTACCCTAACAACTTGAAATAAACGTCCTTGTTCTTATAAACTTATGTTGTATTTATTTTTGGGAAAATATATATATATTTTTTTTAATTTTCCAAGCCCATTACAAAGACGACACCTAGCCTTTTCATCTGAAAGTGCAATTTAAATATATGAGATAAAGGGAAAAACTTAATTATTGATAACAATTTACCATTACTTTTAATAAGCCAACCTTTAAACCTCGAGTCTTGTTCCCACTCCACTCGGTATTTTTGTTTTCGGTGCTTAAACTTTTGGGAACATTCGCCGCGTTTCAACTTTTTATATTCAGGAGTTGAACTCCTACTTTCACGTTCAGATTCGGAATCAGACATAGTTACTTCTTATTTTTTTTTAGTCTAGTTTTTACACTAGTTTTAGATAAAATCAACGACAAACACAAAATCAACAACGCTCATAATTACAACAATCACGTGTGAAAGATGCAGATAAACTGTAAGCTGTAAGTAATTTAGATTTACGACGAAAAATAAGAACGGGGAATCCCCGATACACGATTCGATATACTCTAGTTCTGTACGGCGTCGCGCCGCCCATAGCCGTTCATATATTTCGTAATATGTGCCATCCATTAGATAGGCAACCACAAACACTTATTAATGCACAGAACACTTATAAATTCCTACCTACTTAATACTATAGTATGTTAATGACTAAATAAAATATTATTGGTAACAAAATATTACTATTGTATGAAGGATTTAATTATTTTTTTAAATTAAAAAAAAAATAAAATTTAGTCAAAATTACCATACAAAGTGGCATTATCGCATAAGTACTATCGTACATCGTACAAGCATTGGTTTAATCGTACAAAATCGATAATTATCGTACATCTAGCAACACCGACTCTGACAGCTGTTAGACATGACGTCATTCGAGCGCAACCATATGATGACGTAACGCTTAAGATATCGTAAGTCTTATTCGCTAAAATATGGCCTAATAATTTTAATATTTCGGTAATGAAAGAGAAAATGTTTTACAAATTTTAATAAACTAATTGTTGCTATATTTACCATAAAGCAGACAATAATTAAACTATAATCAGTTTACACTGTTGCCAAATTGTTGATAACTAACAAAAAATCAGTAGGACAGTTAAAGATTTAATTTCGGTTCACGAAAACCATCGTTGCCATCTACCGGAGATGTAACAATCAACTTATCCTCGATTGTGGCGCCAAATTTGAAATATTCCGATTTTTAGGCGTGTTCTGCGTAGTAACGGGATATCCCTTCGACACGATAAAAGTTCGTCAACAAAACTTCTCGACCTCATTCCTAATCGCTGCTAGAGAAACTTTTCGGTATGAGGGTGTGTTGGGGTTTTATAAGGGTATGATGTCGCCCTTATTAACGTACGGGCCGAGCAATTCGATATTCTTCGGTTGTACCAGTCAATGCATGCAGCTGATTAATGGTATCGGCCCCGGAAGTCCCTCCACACGAAACCAACCCAATAAGTACTTCACCAATTTGTTTTTTGCTGGTATTTTGGCCAAAATTCCACTCGAAAGACTAAACTATTTGATTTTCAATATTTTCTTTTGAAGGGAGCGTAGGGGGATTTTTTCAAACGGCGTTGATGTGCCCCGTAGAGTTGATTAAAACCGCTTTACAGACGAGCACAGAGGGTAAAAGCTCGTGGGTTCACAATATGAATATCATTAAATTCGAAGGGAATAAGCATGCCGTCCGTACTATTCTCAAATTAAAGGGATGGAGGGGATTGTTTAAAGGATTTGTCCCTATGATGATAAGGTAAACAGTGACTGGATATCAGTGAAATTAGTTATTACGTTAAAACGACTTTGCAGAGATGTTCCCACAAGCGGACTCTTCTTTGTCATCTATGAAATGCTGTTACCGCCAAACAAGAATGACGTGCAATGGTTCCATAATTTATGGGCCGGGGGATGGGCAGGTAAATGAAACCTATTATTTTTGACCACAGAAAACCTGATTTAATTTAATTTGTTTAAAGGCATTTGGACAACTTCTACTGTTTTACCAGCTGACGTCATCAAGACGCGCATGCAAGCGGATGACCTACTTAATCCCAACTATAACGGAATGCTCGATTGCGCTAAAAAGCTTTATCAAGAAGAAGGTACTTTGTGTAAATGAATGGAAATCGACATGAAGGGAGACTCATTGCAGCAAAACATCTGTCATGTGAATAGGTATATGACAGATGGTTTTACTGTAAAAAGTCTTATTTGTCAAACCATATATGCAATATTTTTTTAAGGTTTCAGGATATTCTGGAAAGGTTTGCCTGTGATTACCGTAAGAGCGTTTCCCGCTCACGCTATGTTATTTATCGTATACGAAATGACCATGGACGCGCTTAAAAACGACGACGAGCCTTAATTTGACATAGTTTTAGGTTTAATTTACTATACATGAAGACTTCTCAAAGAATAAAACATTTTACTGCGTTTTGTAAGTATAATGGTGTTTTCCATGTGTTGTACACGTGTAACAGAATGGTGATCGAATGGAAATCGTTCTAAATTGTTATTTTTTTTAAATTGTTGAACTGGCAAAAATGTAATAAATGTAAAACCTAAGAGAATTTTATGAAGAAAAAATATTTGTGGCATTTCCCTTTGCAACAACGAGAGAAAATTATATTTTTTGATTTTTTGCCCAAGATATTAAAAAATATCTATAGATCTGCCTTTATAAAAAAGTAAAATGAAATGTGTTAATTCCTATTTGTCCACCATAATGCAAATAGCAATTTTCTTGATTAAAAATAACTGGCATGAACGGTTTTGAAGAAGAAAAAAACATTGAAAATATAGATGCGTTCCATTTGTTCCATTAGGATAAAGGAAATCAACTTTTTTTTATACAAATGGAAATTCCCAATAAAAATTCCCTAGGGCTGGGGAAGGCAACTATCCAACATGTAGTTAGATTGACATTAGTAAAGGGTGGGTGGCAAATAAAAGCCAAGCAATGCAGAAACTTGCAATATCAATATTTTAAATATATTCCATTATCAATTTATTTATATTTAGCAATAAAAACAAAATATAGTAGCGGCTCTATTTTCCCTTGTAAAAAGTCAATATGAAGATTCATAATGGGCTTTTCTATTTGTCACGATAGTGTAAAAGATGGGCGAGGATTATCGTTTGTGCAAATAAACACAAAACATTCAAGAAAGGAAAAGGGATAGGCTATAGGTATTAATAATAATAATAATAATAAATCGTCTTTTATTAATCATGCATATACATTACACAGATTTAAATGTTTTATAGGTATATACATATAAGATTAAGGTTAAAGAATACAAATGGCGAAGTTTAGCCTTAGGCTACTCTAACACTTAACCATCCCTATTCTAAATCAAAAAAGAAGTGAAAAGTAAACATAATTCATAATGACACTAAGTATTTTGTAAATTTAACAAATAAGTTTTAAACTAAGCCGTTTACGAGACCTAAAGCCGTTTAAACTAATATCTCTTAAATAGGGATCTAAGGAGTTATATAAAGATACTGCATTATAGGCAAAACCTCTTTGAAAGAGTGCTGAATGATGTTGTGGCATAGTAAAGTGATTTCCATAACGAAGTTCACGGTTATGAATAAATGTTCGAAATACTAACTTTTCCCTCAAATATACAGGAATATTTGATATTAACAACCTCATTAGAAAAGTAGCAAAATGATGCTTTACCACACCCGACATATTTAACCAATTTAATTGTTTAAATTCTGCTGAGACATGATTGATAGTTAAAAAAAAGTATTGAAAGTTAGAAAGTGTGTTAGGCAGTAAAAGAACTAAAATTTATATTGATAAAGGGCTTTTTACAATGGGCATTTATCACGATAGTGGAAAAAAATGGGAAAAGATAAAGCAATAGCTTAGTCAATGTCAAACAGTTAAGCTTTAGTCTATGCAAATGAAAATCGTTAATAAGAATCGACTAGAAAGAGGTCTATAGAAGTCGATAAACATGGAAAAGGTAATTCCTCTCTCTCTCTTTCGTTTCTATACTGGGCTTTGCAACGGGGAAATTAACCCAGTGACTAGTGTTGATTCAGAAGATACTAATCGGGTTTGTACCCAGCCTTCCCGAATCGGGTTTACTTCTTTGTGCTTCTATACTTATTCTTATAAGACTAAGGCTGCTGTGTAGCAGCGGGGCTTATAGGATAGGGATCTTCCCTAGATGATTTCTTGTATTGCCCTGTAATTGTTCTTAGGGCCTGTTTTCTTATTTGACTTTGGGTTTATGCATAGAAATATGATAAAGGTAAAATGTGCATAGACCACTGCAAAAGAAGACCATACTAGTGCTGGGCGATGTTTATCGATCTTTTTGGAACATCGACCTTCTTGATCGATTTTTTTGCCATCGGTTTTATCACAGAATAAACGATCTCACAGAAGCGAAGGCTTGCGTCGGCTCCTTTCATATCCGTGAACCAGTTTTTTATAAGCCCAACTGTCAGATGCACCCGGCGCAAATACACTGAGATATCTCGTAAAGTTGTAGTAAACGCATATACCGAACGAAGTGCTTTTATTTTTAAAATCAAAATGGTTATATTCATATAATACGGGAGCAAACTACAAAATTTAGTTACATTTCAAATAGGATTTTTTTTTGTTAAGGCTTATATTGGTCCTTGCTTTTGACAGTTTTGATACACGATAGAGGTGTAGGTTAGTATACTTTGAATTTGTTTTGGAATGGAATTTTTGTGTTAGTTGTTTTATGATAATGGTAAATAATATTTGCCTTTAGTAAGGCACTAGCTGAGAAAGTCTGCTATTTGTGTGATGTGAATATGTTAACAATATACATATACATATGCACATAGGTAGGTATTTTTAAATTAAATTTTAGCTGGAACGCTTTTGGCAAAACAACCCCTATACGCACAAAAAGTTGGCATTTTAGTGTTTTTTTTTTAAGTTTTTAGCAAAACACAAATGAAAGAAAAAACAAAGTTACAAAGCACAGAGTTAAACTCCAAAACAAGGTAATGTGTAATACCTACTTAACAAAAATAAAATAAAAAACGGCAAATTACAAAATATCGCAAATATACACACTAACGCTCGTACTAATACACTAATTATGACCCGATACCCCACGTGGGCGACGACAGTTGTACCCGTTAGAATGGGGGTAAATGGGAGGAGCCTGAACGAAAAACCGGTTCGGTAAAAAGGGCTAGCCTTCGCTTCTGTGAGATCGTTTATTCTGTGGTTTTATTACATTATCTATACATTATCCAGAGTCCAGACCCAGACTAATAGCGAAATCTATTGGGGAAAAAATGTAGCACGAGTGCGGAACCAGGGCAAAATTTACAAACCATTGGTGTAATAAGTGCAGATTTGTGTAATCCTTTGGGGCACTAAGGAGGCACTTTTTGCCTTGAGTGCAGCCAGTTCCGCACGAGCTATGGGAGGTCGTGTGGCTCTAGTTTCTATCCCGTAAGTAGAAAACATGGCGATTATTATTTGGCGAAGTTGATAAATAATTCCATATAAGCAAAACTAAATTTTAAGGTAAGGTAACGTAAGACATAACCTCAACTAACAGCCAATTTTTCCCTCAAGGCTAAATCCAAAAACCAATGGCATTGCAACAGCGCGGTTTTTTACCTGAACCGAACCAGCGTCGGTGCCGCCCTAGTGCCACAATTTTTTTTTCCAATGGAATTCGCTATAAGCGTTGATTGAATATTTGAGTATGTTGACCCTAGAGATGGGAACTACGTGTGCGTGTCGTACAAAATGTACGATTCACTTTAATGTACGGTGTACGGTGTATTGTACTGACAGTACAATTATTACCCTCGATCTCGCTCTCGGTCAGTCCGCGCTGTAGCGTGGCGATACTTTATAATTATTTGCTTCTTTGCCTGTTTGAGCCTTTGCTTGTTGCGAGCAACCAACAGACAACGCACTAGGGAACTGTTGATTAAATTTGAAAATACGTACGTACTAGTGAGGTTGAGGTGACGTACAACGTACGTTCTGTGAATTATTACAAATCACAATCGCATAGTTGGAAGTAAATTTTTGAAGAAATTTTAGTAAAAATAATTCATAATTTCTTAATTAGCTTAAGAGTTAGTTAACGGAAAAATTAAAAGAAAAAATATAAACTTTTTTGTTTACTGATACCTACTGATGTGATATTTGAGGAATCTAAATATAAAATTAAACCAAAAAAACCAAAAAATAACCCAAATATAAACCAAAAAAACACAATACTTTTAATTTGTTCAAAATAATTTTTATTTGTATCAAAAAATATTAGATATTTATGTGTAACATAAAAATAAAGAAAACGAAATAATAAAGAAAATTTGGAAGAAACGCTATGTAATTCCTTATACCTATAGCATAAATGTTTTATTCTTAATAATAATATAATAAATTAACATTAATGTAATAAAATACGAAAATGAAAGTAACTACATAATACTAAAGAAAATGAAAATAACATAAAAATTAATTCATAAATTTACGCTTAAAAAAACAATTGGATTTACTTTTTCACCTTTTAGTGTGTTTCGTCGATCTGTAATGATTTGCCCAGTTTTAGAGAATACTCTTTCACTTGGAACGGATGTCCCAACAATGCACAGTTTTCTCATGGCTAGGTCGTAGAGACGTGGATAAACAGATTTGCGTTCTTTCCACCATATGAGTGGGTCTGCGGTTCTCAATAAAAGTGGTTCCTGCATATATTTTTCAACTTCAATGAAACTGGAAACTTTTGGGTTACTACCACCAACCAGTTTTGATACGTTTTGATCAAAATCTTCCCATATTTTAGATGATGGTTTAGGTTCCTCAGCACAAGTTTCATTGGGTTCTATATTTGTATTTTTATCTTCCGTTTCTTTGGGCAAGTTTGTAATATAACGCTTTATATTCTCTTTTGTAGCCTCAAAACAGATTTTGCTGGTAAATCCATGATTTTTGAATCTAGGATCCAGAAAAGTAGCTTCGGAAAAAACTTTGTTTTGTTCTATATTGCTAAATCTCTTATTAAGGGATGCTAACAGCGACTGGCCCAAACGACGAACTAATTCTGGTAAATCCGGATTGCTGTTTAAATAGTTTGCACAATACTTTTTTAGACCGGAACTGAGCAAAATTATTTTGGATGCTGTAACTTTCTTTTCACTACTAATCTCTTCTGTGACATCTTTGAAGACACCCAAAATGTCACAACACTTCTCCAAAATAGCGTACTCTTCATTGTTCAAATTTGCTAAGGTTGGATAGTTAATGGCAGTTGTTGAAATTAAAGATTCTCTAGTCTTCAAAATCCTCTTAAACATATCATCTGTTGAGTTCCATCTGGTAATTACATCCTGTTTGAGATTTAATACTGAATTTCCCATTTGTTCCTGCATTGATTTTAGGAGAGCAATTGCCTTTGGACTTCTTTTGAAAAATTCTATTATCTTCTTCACTTTGGTTTGGATTTCCTTTATTTCTTCCATTGCAGTTTGAACCATCAAATTTAGTGTGTGAGCGAAACAGGGTACGTGTCTCCATGGTGTCTGTCTTATGGCGGCAACTATATTGGCAGCATTGTCAGTAGTAACTGCTTTAATTTTTTCAAAAATTTCCATTTCGCGCCGATTTCATTAGAAAATCGGCGCAGGTCTTGGTCCATTCTACCCTTTCTATGTATATTTTACTGGTTTGAAATTTTGATTGCGTTGAGAAAGTTAATACAGATACATGTATGAACGTGTGTGGAGCTAGCGTCCGATCGAAATCAAGCGACAAAAATCGAGAACGCGGCATATGTCGGTTTACCAAACCATTTATAGTCCGCGCTCCCTGTTATTTAATCAATATAATGCCCGTATCTCCTGAAATTCCCAAGGGATTTTAATAATTTTTTGTGTTATTTTAGGCATTCAATGTTCTAAGAGCCCATCCGTACTTTTAGATGACTTCCTGACAACCGTCAAATGTCGCATTTGTCAGGTGTCCGAAAATTATTGTTGGTTGGATGGCCAGGATAACGAAATAAAACATCTAAACCTTCAAAATGAGAATATTTATTAACGTACACGTCCAGTACGTACATTGACAAACTGCAAATTACTATAAATCCTCAAAATGAATGAGGGCAGTAAATTAGCTCTTATACAAATTATGAAAGTTTTTTTTTGTTTGTTATATAAATGTCGTATTGGGTTTGCCATAATATTTAGCATTAAGTCGAATAAACATTGATTTAAAAGAAAATTATAAATGAAATAACATAACAATGAATAATAATTAAAAATAGCTCACAGTTTTCGCATTCGAGTGCGAGTATTTCCCAAAAAGGGCAGAGCTACAGGTCGATACGCGCCCAAGGAAATTTTAGAAAGTGAAGTTAAGGTTAAAACAAATTTTTATAGTCGTCGGATAGAGTCAGCTCTACTCGAGTTCTTGTAAAGTTTCTATGAATAAAGGCCAGTGAGTTCAAATTTCAACCCGAATAATCTTTTTGTTTTTTTTTTTCGAAATAAAATAGTTAATTTTTCCTTTAAATTAACTAAAAAAACGTTATTTAAACATTTTTTTTTTAATTGAATAACTAACCCCTCATTTTTAGATACGCGTACGTATCGACATGTAGCCGTTAATTTTTTTTTTTTTACATAAAAACGGTGCGAATTTTGACACACAAAATTGAATTAACGTTCTTGCGGAAAATACTCAACACCGATGCTCGCACTAAAAAAATAATAATTATAAAACTATTTAAGAAAACAATAGAAATTTAACAATATACTTTTCCATATTAATAATATATCTACAAGTTTCATAGTGATTTCTCATTAATATATTACATTATCGTAAGTCTAATGAAGGATGGGTAATGAATAAGTGTGTGTCTTTCTTTAATTTAATTATGGCCCTACTAAATTATTCACAGTTCTATTGTGAGACCGGAAACCGTTGTTTGTTTAGGGCACGCCCTTAATGTAAACCGGGGGCGTGGCTATATATACCTAGCCACGCCCCACTCACATGCAGATTTATCTACGGGCGTGGCTCAGGAAAACCATCTTATGACGTAAAATTTACACTCCTGCAAGTGTGCGTCTTACGTCAAAAGAAACCAATTTGAACACACGCCTCTTTTTTAAAACACTCTCACCGGAAGGGTGAGACCTACGCCTACATAAGGCGTGCCTAAACAATAAACAACCGTTTTTTGGTGGTTTGGTGAGGGTAGAAACTCCGTATGTACTTGAGCTCGTGAAACTGGAGGGGTGTGGTGGTGGCATTTATGTAAGATCTTACACTCTAACCTAATAAGTTATAGTGGGTGTCGTCTACGTCACAAATATTTGTAATTTTACTTTTTGCCTTAAGTGCTCATCGTTTTTGTTTTTAGATGTAAAGCGGGCATTTTGTCAAGGGTCACGTGGCTGTATAAATTTCGATCTTCTACGTGTAATTTGATGTCAAATATTTAACTTATTCACATAATTTTTTGCTTTAAATGGCTATTGCTCAGAAAGTACCGAACCCAGAAAAATGGTTCATATACGAAATTATTACTCAAAAAATGTACTTTTCTTTAAGTAGGAACTATATTTAGGTACCTTAACAAGTTTTAAACTTATACTGAAAAAATACTGAATAAACTAACAGTTTAGTAAAAAAAAATAACTGAAACTAACAAGTATCAAGTTAAACCAATATTCAAGGTGTGCATTATAATAATTAAAAAAAAAATTATAAAGATATCTTCAGCAGTTTGGAAGTCATATTTAGAAATGTCCAGAAAGAGCTAAGAATTGAACAATACCTATTTGTTCCAAAAACCTCAAATGTTTATAACTTGGGCGACAAAATTCGTTCTAGCTCTCTAGGAAATACTTTTTTCTTTGAATAAAAACTTCATTTAAGTATCTTAAAAAGTGTGCCAGTGACACTGCAAAGAATGAGTTAAAAAGTTAACCTGAAACCCAAATTGGTCAACTTGAGATAATTTTTGAACAAAGATCAAGATTTTCGTATAGAACTGAACTCTAGATACTATCCTGTATACAGATATTAACAATTACAGAAACATCTTGAATAGCCTAAAATTTATATTAAAATATATCCAAGAAAATGCATTACTTCCAAAAACTTGAACCTCCCTCCGATGTGATTTAAACTTGTGGGATAAAACTGGCTTTAGTTCAGGAAGTATTATTAAACCAACAAAAATGGTTTATTTATGAAATTATTCGTCAAAAAACGTGTTTTCTTTGAGTTATTACTAAATTTCAATACCTAACAAAATAGTCAAATGATCTTTAAAAAACTGAAAAAATGAAAAAATTACCACAAAAACCAAAAATGTTGTTCTAACTCCAATTTTTCATCCAAGATCGTGATTTTTATATACAACTAACTGAACTGTAGAGTGTCCTTTTAACATTCTAAAAAAATTATAAACATATCTTCAACAGTTTGGAAGTTACATTAAGGAAAGTCCATGGATAATTAAAAATTGAACATTTGTTCTAAAAACCTTAAATCTGGTAAGTTTGCGACTTGGGCAACAAAACTCGCTTTAGCTCAGAAAGTACTCAACACAAAAATCGTTGATATGTGAAATTATTCCCAAGAAAGGGCTTTTTCTTTTAGTAGAAACTCCAAATTTAAGTGTCCAGTTATTACTGAAAAAACTTTAAAAATGAGCGAACAAATTTTCCTAAAACCAAAATTGATCTCCCTAATTTTTGAACTAAAATCAAGGATTTCACATAGAACTAAGCTATAGAGTGTCCTTTGTACTGCTGTAAAAGAATTACAGAAATATCTTAAATAGCCTAAAAGTTATATTGACATGTCCATGAAAAATAAAAAAATCTGGGCTTCAATTAATTCCAAATTCAAGTCTGATGGGGTTGATAAGGAACTGGTTCTATTTCAGAAAGTATTAAACCCACACAAATTGTTCATTTAACAAACCTATCATCTGACAAAATATTCAACCTTAAAAAAGTGGAAAAGTTTGTGAAAAAATTACCCCAAAACCAAAATTTTTGTGGCAAATACGACTTTTAATCGATGATCGTCATTTTTATATAAAATTGAACCGTGAAGCGTCCTCCATAATATTCAAAAAAAAAAAAAAACAAAGATATCTTAACCAGTTTAGAAGATATTCAAATATGTCCATGCTCCGGTGATTATTGAAAAACCTTAAAAAATTAGTGAAAAAATCTTCCTGAAACCAAAATTGGTCTAGTTGAGCTAATTTTGGAATTAAGGTCGGGAATTTCACATAGAATTGACCTACAGGGTGTCCTTTATACTTTTGTAAAAGAATTACAGAAATATCTTGAGTAGCCTAAAAGCTATATTAAAATATATCCAAGAAAAAAAAGTTTTAATTAACTCCAGAAAATTGAAATTTGGTGTTTTAAACTGCGGAGACAAAACTGGCTCTAGTTCAGAAAGTATGAAACCCACAAAAACGGTTCATACATGAAGCTATTCTTCAGAAAAATCTCTTTGCTTTGAGTAAAAACAACCACTTAAGTCTCACAGAAAGTTTTCAGTAAAAGCTTTAGAAAAATTAGTGAAAAATTTACCCGGAAGTGTTGCCTCTTAGAGCCTCGATAGGGTTCATGACTTTAATTTTATTAGTCAAGCGGCTTTAGATCGTTTTGGTTGAATTCTCTGCTATTCGAATATTTGAATCTTCGCAAATATATACTTATATTCAATCTATAAATTTAAATCTCACAGGCCTACCAACGCAGCCCCTAACTTGTTATTCCTTCTTTCATTTGAAAACACATATTTAAAAAAAGATAATAAATTGACACATGGACGGCTGACCGATATATATGACATCATACTAAACACTCCCCTTAGACGACTGACATAAATATAGGACAAAGTTTAAAATTTTCTTTGCAGTATGAACGGCTGACCGATATATCGGTCATGATAACGGTACCTGGCATCCGAGCGACTGATATATATGACAGTAGCGGAAATATACGACAATTGCCGAAATAAGGGTTTGTTTGTTGTTATTTCGATAGTGGTTTGCTCGGTATTACTATTTGCGTTTAGTTGAGTTTTTATAGTGTGCATAGGCGGTTATAATGTCGTCCGAACAGCAACCAGGTCCATCAAGATCGAAAAGATTCCGAGCGGAAGAAAATGGCGGCGCTGATTTGGAAAATTCCTTATTTGCAAAATATAAAAGACTTGTTTCGTGAGTTATCTGATAAGGACAGTGACGATGATCCATTTATGGACAGTGGAAGTGAATACTTGCCAAGCGAAACTGAGAGTGATGACAGCATGGAGTACGAGGTAAGGGATGCAGACGACCGGCTTGGTGAACAGCAGGAAGATGATGAACAGAATTTACAAGAACAGGAAAATATTTGTGATATGCCCGACTACAGCGATATCCACATTGAAATGGACCAATTTTAATTTTTAACCCAAGCTTCATAAATTCGATATGGTAAATAGGGGAGTAAAAAATCAGATGTTGACCGAAAGTTCGCCAGAATTAGATTTGTTTTTTAATCTTTTTACTAAAGATACTGCTCTATATGTTATCCAAGAGACCAATAGATATCGTCGGTTTTCGAGAAGAGTGACACAAGTCAAAAATCCCACTTTTTGAGATATTTGTAACCTTATTCTTAAATTCAATGTACTTTTTATCTGGTAGAGTGTCACAAATAAACTATCAATGGTTGCCGCGAGATCGCGCTAGTGACGTTCTTCTATTTTTAACATTTGGAAAATCGGTTTTCTTTAATATTGACACATCTTTAGTTGCGTTGTGGCAGGCTAAGAGATAAACCGCATTTTTTCAGCGAGAACGTCACATTTCGACTTAATACTGTTTTGATGTTAATTTTTTTCTGCAATAGAGTATTATTTTGAAATGTGTCACTGTTGAACAAAATATATATTCTACTTAAAATTTTAGTTTTCTAAAAGAGTGTGTTAATTCGTATAGTGCCATTATGCTTGAACAACGTAAGTATAATATTTTTAATTATTTTTGTGAAAGAATGCATTATTTTGAGATATGCCGTTATTGTCGTAAAGCATAATAAATAAACATGGTATTAGTTTGAGTTGTGACGGTATTTTAGTAAATCAATTAAAAAACAATAAGACATTTTTTGACATGTGACTTTATTCAATTCAGAATCAAGCAGACATTACATAGAAGGAAATAAATTTATCGCAGATATTCACAGAGACTATGTGGCACATTGCAAAGCAAAAAACTCTCCATATTGTATTACCTTTTCTTTTATCGGATTTTTCACCAAGGAATTTAACATTTTCAACTACACTCCCAGAAATGACCAGTGCGAATTATGTGTGGCATATTCCAATGCAGATTCCGAAGAAAAGGAAACCATGAAGACCCAGTATGAAACGCATTTAATAGAAAAGGATTTAGCACGTGCAGAAAAGAATTCTTATAAGGAAAGGTTTGCTAAAACGCCCAATGTTAAACTTGCAGTGTATGATTTATAAGCAGTTTTTCAATGTCCTAGAGGAAAAGCATCAATTTTCTACTACAAATCTAAATTAAACGTCTTTAATTTTAGTATTTACGATCTTATTAACAAAACTGCAGATTGTTATGTATGGCATGAGGGTTTAGGTAACAGAGGGGTCAATGAGCTAGGAACTTGCATTTACAGATATGTTCAGGAAGTTTCTGATAATGACGGTGAAACGGAGTTAACTGGCAACCAAAAAAATAAGTTTAATTTGTATTTGTACGCAGTTTAAACATCAAATCATTCACTCATAAATATTTAATTAAAGGGCATACTCAAAACGAGGGTTACTCTGTTCTTTCCACAATTGAAGAATATCTTAAAAAACAATTAAAAACTTCACCCTTGTATACTCCTGACTCATTTATAAGTGCTATAAGAGCCGCAAAGAAAAAAGGTTCACCATATACAGCGATCGAAATGTCATTCGACGATTTTTTGGATGTAAAAGACATAAATGCTCAGTTTAGATTTAATTTGTCCAAAGATGTAGATAACAATGTAGTTAAAGTGTCGGACATAAAAGTGGTTAAATTTGAGAAATGCTCGCCTAACTCATTATTTTATAAAACATCATACACGGATGGATTTAAAGAAGGTAAAGGAATATCGCGAAATAGCAAACGTTCAATTAACCCATCAGATCCTATTCAGTTAAATAAAGCTTTTTCCAATAAACCAGGAATATCTGAAAATAAAAAAAAAGATTTGGTTGATCTGGTGAGAGGAAATTATACATTCCAAAATATTATGCAACTTTCTTTGAGTCATTATAATAGTCTTTTAAGACTTAAATTTTTGTTTATAATTTTTTTTATGAGTAAAGTATTATGTTAAAAGTTAATGTCTTTGTTAGCTCATCAACTTTTGTAATGTAGATGATAGGTTTGTTTACTATTTCCAAATAGAACCAGATTTATTAAAGTTGTATTTGTTGTTTTATTTATTTTCCTATTTTTTTATGCTGAAAAATGAAATAAAAGAGTACTATTTTAATACTATTTATCTAGAATAATGTCACATCTCAAAAGGGGGTTTTAAATTTCCCAGTTTTTACCACTAAATTATCAACATCATAGACAATAATATTAATGAATATTTACTTAAAAGGTATACATCAATATACTGAAAGAAGTAAATCATTTCATTTATACAAATAAAAATAATAAGCTAAAATAACTGAATAAAATTTTAAAACGTGTTTATTCAAAATGTTTTTTTTTGGATTATGTCACTTTTCTTGAAAACCGACGATATGTAGATCAACAGAAAGAAAAATACTGGAAAGCACTTAATTTAAATGAGTTTTTTACTTTTATTGCTCTTACAATGGTAAGGCCCAGAAATAAAAAATTAGAAGTAAAGGAATATTGGTCCTTGGATCCCTTGCTATTTTCTCATATTTTTGGAAAACACATCTTAAGAGACAGATATTTTCAGATCCTAAGAAATTTGCATTTTGCCAATAATGAAGAACAAGACACAACAAATCGTTTGTTTAAAGTTGAAAAGGTTCTAGAGCTTATTAAACAAAAATTTAAATCAGAATTTTACCCATTTCAAAACCTAGTTGTTGATGAAAGTATGGTGCTTTTTAAGGGAAGACTTAGCTTTAAACAATTTATTCGAACCAAACGCCACCGCTTTGGTATTAAACTTTATGTTTTGTGTGACTGCGAGACTGGATACCTTCTCGATTTTATTGTTTATATTGGGAAGGATACTTACGTTTCAGAACAAAACATTCCAGGTTTAGGAATTTATGGAAATATTGTTGTCCAGCTTCT
This sequence comes from Anthonomus grandis grandis, assembly GCF_022605725.1. Taxonomy (NCBI): domain Eukaryota; kingdom Metazoa; phylum Arthropoda; class Insecta; order Coleoptera; family Curculionidae; genus Anthonomus; species Anthonomus grandis. The sequence continues at coordinate 34,844,452 of NC_065547.1, read as the reverse complement.
TCAGCTTTATCAAGAGAAAGGTTATTCGGTCTTTACTTTATAGCAGTCCTGCACTTTCAAGCTACTTATTTGATCATAAAACCAATTCCTGTGGCACTGTAAGGTTTAATAAATTGCACATGCCTGTATTTAATGAAAAACTAAGTAAATGAGATATTGCCTGGAGGAGTTCGGACAAGTGTCTTGTTTTAAAATGGAAGAACCGGCGAGAAGTAACAATGATAACCACAATGCATAAAAATGAAATGGTTACTCTTGACAAAATCGACAGGACTACAAAAGAACACGTCACAAAACCCTTGTATGTGGTTGAGTATAATGCAAACATTGGAGCAGTAGATCGTTCTGACATGATGATGAGCAGCATTGATTGTCTACGTAAAGACATATACGACTATACGACAGTTAAATGGTACCGGAAATTGTTTGTTCATAGCTTAGACATTTGTATGCTGAAAGCTCATGCTATGTACTCCATAAAGCAAACCACTCAAATTTCGCTTGCCAAGTTCCAGTTGAATGTTATTCGCCAAATGTTTCGCCAAAGGTTAGTAGTGTTTGTTTCTCGTTCTTCACAATTTTAGCTAAATATTTTGAAATTTTTAGGTATAGGTACGAGAAGAAACCAACAGTGATGTACACTGAAATAAATTCCAGATTAAGAGAGCGACATTTTCCAAACTTAGTGCCTCTGAAAAACTTAAAACAGCTCAAAGAAGATGTGTTGTATGTTCACAAACCACTTGGCCAAAAAATGAGAAAGGCTTCCAGATATATGTGCAGGGAGTGGAACGTAGGTTGTGCATGTTTCGAGGTTTGTCATACCAAAGACAAATATTAAATTTTGAACTAAAACAAGCAATGTCCTATAGAATTTGAAAAAATTTTAGTTCTTTTATGTATTTTTTGCATTCATATCAAGAATTTTTGTATGCTTTTCTTTTCGTAATAAATATTTAAACGTTTTCAATATGTTTTATTATGAAATCGATTAAAAAAATAATAATAAAAATATAGAAACATTTCTATTATGATAAAATTTATATTTTGGTATAGTGACCTATACAGGGTGTCTCACGACGAATAGACGCGATCGATATCTCGGAAACTAATTTTTCAAAAATTGTGAAAATTTGGCAACATGGCAAAGTCAATGGGGGCTACACAACTAAAATATTTTGACAGTTGTGACATTTCCGGTTATACCGGAAGTAGGTGTCAACTTCGTTATTTTAAATGGAACACCCTGTATATTTTTACATTTTTTGCTTTTATGTGAAATTCTAAGTATATTTTGTGTATAATGTCCTATACCTAAGTGTAACCGTTTTTGACATATTTTTAATTTCATCTGAAAAACTATGTTTATAAGCCCTAACATAATTACCGATTACTCCCTTTTAGTAGCCTTTATTTATTGCTTAGTTTTGGTTTTATTTTAGAGGAAGGACCACTTTAAAAGACTATTTTAATATTTGGCTAAAAAAAAGATACAGGGTGGTCAAAAACTAGCATTAAAAATTAAAATGAAAAAATCATTAAAAGTCAATTTTTTTAAATGGAAACCCCCTATTTTTATAATTTTTTCATAAAGATAATTAAAAATAAGGATAACTTTGTATAAGGTTATCTAGTCCAAAAATTGATAGTTTCCGAAGTATTGGCAGTTTAAATTTGGCCTAATATTAAAAGCCGTATAGTAACACGACTCAAGGATTGTTGATTAGTTGGGCATAACGGTTGTCATAGTAACCGCTAGAAGCGGCAGTAAGACAATGGATTATATGCATTAAATTTATAAGTTACTTGCTATTTAAGTTTTCTTCGTAAAAGTGTAATTTAATTAAAAAGTGTACATTTCTGTTATAATCCATTATCTTACTGCCGCTTCTAGCGGTTACTATGATAACCGTCATGCCCAACTAATCAACAATCCTTGAGTCGTGTTACTATACGGCTTTTAATATTAGGCCAAATTTAAACTGCCAATACTTCGGAAACTATCAATTTTTGGACTAGATAACCTTATACAAAGTTATCCTTATTTTTAATTATCTTTATGAAAAAATTATAAAAATAGGGGGTTTCCATTTAAAAAAATTGACTTTTAATGATTTTTTCATTTTAATTTTTAATGCTAGTTTTTGACCACCCTGTATCTTTTTTTTAGCCAAATATTAAAATAGTCTTTTAAAGTGGTCCTTCCTCTAAAATAAAACCAAAACTAAGCAATAAATAAAGGCTACTAAAAGGGAGTAATCGGTAATTATGTTAGGGCTTATAAACATAGTTTTTCACATGAAATTAAAAATATGTCAAAAACGGTTACACTTAGGTATAGGACATTATACACAAAATATACTTAGAATTTCACGTAAAAGCAAAAAATGTAAAAATATACAAGGTGTTCCATTTAAAATAACGAAGTTGACACCTACTTCCGGTATAACCGGAAATGTCACAACTGTCAAAATATTTTAGTTGTGTAGCCCCCATCGACTGTGCCATGCTGCCAAATTTTCAAAATTTTTGAAAAACTAGTTTCCGAGATATCGATCGCGTCTATTCGTCGTGAGACACCCTGTATATATGACAGCCGTCTATCCGCCACAGTGAAAGGCAGCCGTCCATACGTTATAATAGGTAGTAAACAGGTCAGTACTGAAAGGGTTAAGTCAATTTTTAACTTAAAATTTATGTTTTTTGTATAAAATTGCTCTAAAAAAAGCTCTTCTTAACATTGGCAAGGAATTATAAAATATCTTATAATAGAGTTAGTACTAAAAGATAATATATCGACAAAAAAACACAAAACATGAAAAAAGCATTAAGTTCTTACCAGGGATACTTCATATTTCATCAATTTTCAAGAAATTGAGTCAAAAACCAATTTATACAGCCAACAGCCCCGCACCAAAAGCCTTTTTGCTACCCTGTGAGTCTTCTCTTCTCCACTAACGTCACTATTATGATATAAGCACTCGCACTATAATCGATATTTATAATTTTAATAAATAAAAAGATACGTTTTGCCTAATAATCATCTTTTTTTATTTACATACATAAGCGCAACAGCTGCTAAACAACATAAACTACATAATATTGTAATATCAAAAGAAAAATTATATTTAAAAAAGAAAAAAAAAACAAAAACCCGATTGGTTTGAAAAAAAAAAACATATATTATTATATATTACACATGGATCTCCGATGACACTAAAATAATAATAATAATAATAATAATAAGACTAGCCCTACTAGATTTTATTTAATTTTTTGTTTTCTAAATTCATAATAATCATCATCTTTTTACAACAATATTATCATTATTATTTATTAAGCAAAAAAGAAATCATAATATTATTAAGGATAGTTGTTAAGGTTATACGGCACGGTCCGAGTTGATTAAATTTTTTTTATGTGCACACTAAAAATTGTCTTTATTTTGTTTTAATTTATTCAACAATAACTGACACTAGGTTTTTTATTATTATTTTTTTAAAAATTATTTAAACAATTATTTGGTTACTCGACCACGTGATTCTACTAAGGAGGAGAGCGGTTTCACGTAAGTGTGTGTTTGCATGCGTTTGGATTTTACATCCAATATGGCGGCTTGACAGATGACAGCTTGTGTGTGTTTTTTTTTTGGTTTATAATCTGGAGGAAAGAGAATTCATTTATTTTTTCTTTTTTAATAGTATTTTATTATGGGTTGAAATGATCAGTAATTTTTTCATAATATTCAATAATATCAGATGATATAACCATCAAAACAAATAAGTTGGCCGTATTCATGAGACGTTAATTCATAGAACTTTAGAAAGATTTTATGTTTGATTTTACTATTAATTTGAGAATTAATTGTTCGGTGAAAAAATATTAACATGAAGTTTTAGTTGTATGTGAAGACAAAACAATTGCAACATTGAATTCTTGAGCAAAGAGTAGGGGAAGGTCGAGTAGTCCCTGACGGCGGGTAACCCCAGACAAGTGTGATACTTAATATTTCCGGTAAGCATAGTAGTGCGATTTAATGCGCACTACAATCGTCGCCTTCTACTATAAAAAAATCGATTATATCCCTTTTTTACTACCCTAAAATGCTTTAGGGCTACCTCGGTCACATACGGCAAGATCGTTGCAACAATTCAGGGCCCATGTCATGTCTAGAGTCTGTAATGAACACACATGCTGGTCTAGACTCCGAAAACTTACAAGACTTGGCGGGAAACAAAGATACATTTCAGTAGGGTATGAATGAATAACTCATTTTGAGGCCTAAATATTAGCACGAAAATGAGACAGGGAGACCATACATAGTCATAGCTTATAACGGCAAAAATCTTGGAAACATGCATCCTATGTCGATGGCAATATTTTAACCTGCAATTACAAAATGTAGCCAATGAGGAAGGGGCGAAACAAAATTACAGACGAATTCAGTAAGGCTAGGGCAGCGATGACTTTGTCAATAACAAGAACCTGAGAAGAAGAGGATTTAGCGCATTTATCGGCGAACATAATATATCTTGTAATGAGAGATATGTAAGGAGATGGACGAAGAAGTAATAGAGGTAACAAAGACCCCAGGAGAAATGGCAGTAATGACGGTTAGAAGATTTAATAGAAGAGTTAGAAGAATAAAAGGAGATAAAGTATATCAAGACGGGGGCTTGCCTATTTACAATCACGAGTAAACAATTACCAATAATAATAACCGGTCTTACCGGTATTACAGTGCTACAACTTCTCTTTTTATGTTTACTCTTCGAACATACTAAAAAATGCCGGAAATGTGGAGCAAATGCACATAGAGATAAACCATGCACAGCAGCAAAAAATGTATTAATTGCGACAGCCTCCTACACAACTCACTGAAGGGAAGTTGTCTGGAATTCTGGAGATACCAACAAGTAAAGTCACATATGACAATTGATATGACTTTCCAAGCGGCAGGTCTTATTCCAAGGACTAGACGACCGGCAAATAGTTAGGTAGTTAATTACATACATTTGAGGGACTTCTCAACATTAACAAAGAAGGACAGCATTCCAAATTTCTAACCAATTAGTCAGAATAGACAATTACACCAGGAAAAAAATTAACACAGCAGAGAAAGGCATACAATGAGGTAGTGGAAACAAAAAAAAAATGAAGGCAACCTACCCCAGAAGGAGTAAATAGGGTGGAATTGAAAAGATTCCTACTACCACAACCAACAAGAAACCGATCGAATATATGCAAAAAATAGCACAGCCATAATAGTAATACCTAGTACAAACTCAAGATTTTTTTATGGAAAAACTACAACTGACTCTCGTGACACCAATGACCCAAACAATAAAGGAAGTAATTAAAAAATTTCAAGAAATCTTAGGAAAACTGCAACAAATTAAACAGTACTTGAACAATAAAAATTCAGAAACAAATAACTACTGCCTTACTGAAGAGGAACAGTGGTAGTGCTTCTTAATTCCCATTAAACTTAAGTAGACACACGCCAACGGCTAATAATAACGTGGTAAATACAGTACAAAACAGCCCAAAGTTTGTTCAGTGGAATATCAGAGGTTTTTTTCAAACCGGGTCTTAAAATGATGATAACAGATGGGAAACCAACTATAATTCTTCTAACAGAAACATTTTTTGAAAATACCATACACTACATACACAAAAGCTTACGAAACTTTCCGTAAGATTCGTAATGATGGCAGAGGCAGAATATTAACTATGATACAAAATACACAGTTGTAACAAAATACTCAGGACAAATGGACACAAGCATGCTCTCTTTTCAGGCAATCAGGATAAAAAAACCAGAATTAACAGTGGAGAACATGTACCTCCCTCCGGAAATTACGAGAGAGGAAATACAACTAAATCATAACAGGATACCTCAATGCCCAAACCTCACAATGAGGCAATTCTATCTCAAACCATATCAGACCTACTCAAGAATTTGAATTTAGTGATACTAAACATAAAAACCCCAACCACGTTAACCCTTCCAAACCAAAATATATTTGCCCCAGATATAACTATTGCAACAGATGTTCTAGCAAGAAAATGTAGATGAGGGGTACTAGAGGATTGTGGAAGAAGCGACCATCTTCCAACAGTCACTGAGATAAATGAAAAAATTAACACACCAATCACAACTACAAGATCAAGCAGCAATTTCAAAAAGGCAAATTGGCAGCTTTCTAAAGAACTAGATAAATTAATTATACAGGCTGCCAGCAAATGCCTGCCAATGAAGGAGCCCTATAAAGGAAAAAAAAGAGACCAATAACCCCAGGAACCAAAAGTGTACAATGGATTACAGACAGAAAAGAAGCAATAAACAATTTGAAAGACATAAATATACCGTGGACAACTAAATTACTAAGGCAAAAAAAGCAATAGCAAAGGCCAGAAAAAATATAAAACAAAAAAAAGAAAGCTTTAAAGAGAAAATAAATATTTTTCAGGAAAGAAGAAATAAGTTATGCCCAACTAACATCAGTAGAGATATCCTTTTTAAAACGTAAACGAAGTGAATATTGCCCCTAACTTTGAGCTACAAAATATAGGACAAGCGAAGGCAATCAAGCTTTAATTATCTTGACTATAATAGCTGTCTTAAAGGGGGCAAGAATGGAAACAACACACCAATGGAAACAACACCTAATCTATTCCCTGTTAAAGCTAAACAACAATATTCTTTGTGTTAAAAGTTTTAGACCCATAACTATTAATAGAACACCGGGCAATTTTACCGAGGAATCAAATAGGATTTAGGAAGAGAAAACTATTCAAAAAAAAAAAAAGAAAAGAGAAAATTATTCAAGGATCTAAACTTCAAAATATCAGCTAACAATTCAGATGCCATGCTCTTTCTACCCATGAAACCTGAAGTCCCTAGGTCAAAGAGCCGTTATGATGAGCGGGATATAAGATCAGTTAATAGTTACAAATCCCTCTTAGTAACTCTCACAGATACAGTTGGAATCTACACATTGAAAATATAACATAGGCTGTACATACTCTCTTCATCATCTCCTGATAAGTTATTCTATTTGAACTGGAAAATAATATTCAGATACTAAACACTCCACCACATAAAACACATAAGTTTCAATCACTGGAGTGAACTTTTATGAAGCCATTCAAAAACACTTATAATGAATTATGCGCTTCTTGGATAAGAATATCATGGAGCTAGAATTGACAATTTGATATTTCAGAGCTTGGCAGACACAAGCATTCACCTGGTGTGCTCGACTTGAAATTGCATAAAAAGGCTTTGGATTCTTAGAATATATCCTTTTGATAGGGCACGTATTTTCAGTTTTAGGCTTGCCAACCCCGGTGACCGAAATTCCAGAGAATTTAAAAGAATCCAACACTCAATACCAGGAAATTGTGGAGACTGAAGTTCATCCAGTGAATTTTAATTCTTTAACTACAAATCGAGAAAGCAAAACATTCCATAAAAATGGCACGACGATTAATCAAATCACAATGGAAGCTGACGTCCCGTACCTCACTGAAGCACAGATCTAAACATAAAGAGTTAGCAGAAAATATGCACAGTAACATATTCGTGGTTTCCAAGACGCTACCTCGGATTCCTACCTCTAAGCAACAAATCAGTGAGGGTATGTCTGATGCAAAAACTTCTCCTGAAAAGTTCCTTGGACCAAATTTCTTCAATCCCTAGCTGCGCTGAAAAAAAAATTGTCAGTAGAAAAGACAAAAACGAGAAAGAGTGAAATTCTAACATCCTCGAATCTCTGAAGCTGTTTTATAAGGCTGAAATAGCAAAAGATTAAATCCGAAACAAGGTGTACAAAAAAAAATTAGCTTGTTTAGAGGTAGAGAAAGCAACAAAAAAAAAAAAGAAATTTGGAGAGAAGAGCCAGGCAGTCCAAAAAGAAAATTTGATTCCAAAGAACACTCCTAAAGCAAAAGAGACAGTATCCTTCTGTCTTATATGTCAAGAGACATTTGACAAGGACTAGATTTAATGTCATAAAGGCAAAAATGAAATGAAAAAAGAATGTGCAGAGATATTACTGTTTGGTCAAAATTACATATGCCTCATGGAGAGTATCAAATAGGTTTTTTTTTCCGTAGTTTATAGATGTGTCCGAGATTATCCTCCAGTTTTGAGCAATAAAAATAAGGTTTTTTTTGCTACGGCTGGTATTCATATTTAGGCATGTTTTTGGGTTTACCTATATAGGTTTTTAAACAGCCTAATGCTGCTATTTTAAAATAACATGACTGATTTTACCATGTGATTGATTTTGACATTTTTGACAGCTGACATAGTTTCAAATCTACAAAGTTATTTTGAATTTTGGGATCTACCTTATGTATCTCCATTATTACTTAACATCTTGAAAAAGCAAACACTGATTTTGATGGGGGGTTTTCCGTAGAACACGACTACATAATTTGTTTGTTTATAATAATTTAAGATTTTGAGATAGAAAATACATTTATATTTTTTTAAATGGGACACTGTATATTTTTAAATAGAAAAATCCGCTTTATTTTCTTCTTTTTTAAAATATATAAAATGTAAGTTTCTATACAACCTGGAGACGCTTAACGTCGCTTACATGTTTATAATTGGTATATTGCCCGAATACAATTGTACATTAAACAAAATACATTAAACAAACATGCAACAAAAATTCATTCCCAAGCTTTTAGAAAATGTTCCTTTAGCAAATTTAAATAATATATATGTTTATTCAACAAGATGGTACACCAAGACATAGTACTAATTCGGCCATTTCTAGAGGATTCGTTTTCGCAAAAATGGATATAAATCAATGGTGTTATAAGGCGGTCAGCAAGATCTCCCGATCTTTCTATTTTGGATTTTTTTTTGTGAGGCTACTTAAAACATAAAGTTTATATGGTGCGACCAAAACAATACAAATTCTGAGCAATTACAGCAAGCCGTAAAAACAGCTATACAGAATTACGTACGCGTCCCATTATAATTTTAAATGCGTTAAAATGCATTACGAGATTATGTGAAATTTGTGTAAGAAAAAATGGAAATAATTTTTAGTAAATATTTGGACACAAATTAAAAATAATGAAATTATTATAAAAAATAAATAATATATATATATTTTTTTAATTTATAGTTCTATAAGGATTTGTACTTCTGCCATAGTCTTCTTTAAAACAATCTGGCATTGTTTCCATAGAGATGCATGACCATGAGCTATTATTAAAATTAAAATAATCGGTAATTATGTTACGAAAATTGCCTTTTATTTGGTCATTTTTGAAAATAATAGTGTTATAAATTTTTAAAAAGGAAAAAATAACGCGGATCTTTCATTTCAAAATATTCATAGTGTTCCATTTAAAAAACATAATTTTATTTTTTATCTCAAAATATTTAATTATTATAAACAAAGAGATTATAGGGTCGTGTTCTACAGAAAAACCTTTATCATGTACAAGCCATGTTTTATTTTTTTTTTCATGTTAAATAATATCGGAGATACAAAGGGAATCCCAAAATTGAAAATGTTAAAAATCACTCTGTATATTAATCACTAAAAGCTGTAGATTTTTCGACATATTTCGTTTCATAAAAAAATAGCATAGTAACGCGAAAGCCGCATAGCTCTAACTTCTATAACAATGGAGATAATCTACCAAAGAAGACTACAATAGGACCTCCTGTACAGTTTTCGCAAAAACGCTCAGGTGTTCGGGACTACCCGTTCTTCCCCTACTATGTCGATGGGTTTATTTTCATAAAAAAGAAGAGAAAATTTGAAGAGAACCATTACCATATCACAAAACTGATTTCACCACTGAAATCTTAAGAAAAAAACCTGTAAAAGACTACCAGGCATAAAAAAACAAAAATGTTTACAAAAATATCATTACCTAAAGTGATAGTTAAATAGATTACCTAAAGTGATTACAGCACTAACTAAAACTGACCATTTCACCCTCAGAAACAAACAATAAATAAAAAAAAAAAACTTACCAAAAAAAATCTGTTTAAAAGCCTAGACCCGAGTGACCCTCGCATTATTCGCGTTGTTAGTGGTGTATCACTTTTTACCGCCTACGGGGGGTGGAGGGTTGTTGTTTTGGGCGGGAGCCGCGGTCGCCCCTCCGCCGCCCCCTCCAGCCGGGTTCGATTGGGCGACGCTCGAACTGTTCACGGCCGCCCCGCCGCCGCCCGCCGTCGCGATCGCCGGCACGTTTTTGTTATGGTTCAGTTCCAGCTCGGCCAAACGTTTCCACAATTCCTCTCTGTCTTTTTCTCGTTTCTTTTCCCTATTTAACATAATAAAAACAAAATATTGAATGAAAATTTTAATTTCTTCGGAGGGCGACATTATTTCATAACAGACTGATGAAAGTGCCTTTTTCCTACAATAATTTCAAAATGTTTTTAGAAGTTGCTTCTTGAATTTTAGGCAGTTTATTAAAGTTTTATTAAAATCGAGAAAACTTTACTAAAACTCCGCATTTTTAAAATATCACAATGCTAAAATATCACGAAAACTCTCTAATACATAATGTTTTGGCAGGGAAACTGTTGTATCTACACCATAGCGTACCTTGGACCACTTCGCGTAGCTGGATAGTGTTGTTGATATCGTTAATATATTATACAGTGCCGGCCAAAAGTGGAGAAACTTTTTATATTTTTATTTTTTTCTTATTAAAACTAATTCGAAGTAATTGTAAATAATGTTTATGGTTATATCTAGTAGTGACGAAAATAATTAGAAAAAAAAAATTGAAAACATATAATTTATTACAAAATATGCAAACAAAATTTATTTTCTCTAAGGACAAAAATGGAGAAACTTTTTATTTTTATGACATAATTATGTTATAATACAAAATGTGGATAAAAGCACACTAATACTTTGTGGCATAACCGTTATTCTTCACAACTTCACTACACCGTCTTGGCATAGATTCAAGAAGATTGTGTATAATATCTCCGGAAATTTCACTCCATGCTTCTTTTAGGACTTGGAATAATTCGTCTTTATTTCGGAACTTATTCGGTTTTTTTTGTCGAACTTTTTTGTCTAGGTGCTCCCAGTTCTCGATGGGATTTAAATCTGGACTTTGAGCTGGCCACTTCAGAACTTGAATTTGTTGAGAGGTTAGGAAATATTTAACAATTTTAGAAGTGTGCTTGGGGTCGTTATCATGCTGGAATTTCCAAATTAACGGCAAATTATCCTCGGCGTAGGGAAGCATATTATTCCTTAAGATGTTTAGCGTCACATAAACGTCTTCGAATAGACCGAACTGAAAGGGAAATGCTGGGATATGCCTTTTTTATATCTTCGGCGGAGAAAAATGGATTTCTTATAGAACATCGTCTAATTATTTGCTTGTCAGTTGCAAATGTTGTTTTTTTGGGTCTACCTGGCTTAGAGATGCTGACAGTAGTGCCTTTAGTTTTCCACAATTTGATTTGTTTACAAATGACACTTTTATGAGGATCAAGTTATCTAGCGATTGTTACTTGTTTCACTCCCGCATTGTCCTTCTCAATTATAAGTTTTTTTATTTGTTCAGATAAATTTATACCTTGAGGCATTTTAATACCAAATAAGCTTCTTCACAATCGAAAACGAACTGCTTCAAACGAGACCTATTTAATTTAAAATATTTAATACAAAAAGTTTCTCTATTTATGTCCTCAAGTAAAAAAAACATTGTTTACTATTTACATTCCTGTGATAAATATTCAAACTGTTTTGGTATGAATTTATGGCTTAGGCTAAGATAAACATTTTTAATACATGGTGTCACAAAAATTTTGAATAGATTATGAAATTAGAAAATAAATTAAGTTTCTCTACTTTTGGCCGGCACTGTATATTTGAGAAAAATTTATGAAATATGAGATTTTTTGATATACGTTGACGAAGACAGTCCTCAATCTTGATCTAAGCAACTGCTCAGTTCAGTTAGAGTAGTGCAAATGCACTAATACAATTTTCGTGGAAAAAAGTAATTTCTGTCTGGTAAAAGTAAAGTTTTTTTTATGAAACTGTCGAACAAGATCTCTGATAAAATACCTGGATAGTTGACTTTTTGAGTAAAAATACACCATTGTGGCAAATTAATAATATACAACGGGCCGTTATAGGGATCTCCGTAACCATGAGAGTTAGAAAGTTGGTTGAATGGGAAGAATTTAGCGGCTTTTGATGCTCAATAACATGCCGCTTTGAAATCTAAAAAATTCCGAGTAGTTCCGAAAATATCCGCATTTTCGAAAAAAAAATTAATACCATCTGCTGAATTTATTACAAAAGAGATTTGAAAATAAATGACACTTTCTCATAGCCACTTTTTTTCCTCTTTAAGATGCCGTTATTAAATTTTAGATCCGACGTTTCGTCTTCGGGCCACCATCATCAACTTTTTTTTTCAAATCCGGACCTGGTTTTTCAATATCAGATATTAAAAGTGCTTTTAATTCCGAATTCAACTGTATATAACAAGTTGCGTTCAGTCATGTTTTAGTTTAGTCATGTTTTACCTTTTTCAAGCATTACTAAAAACACTACCGCTCAAAAGTATTTGCCCACATATGACTGTTTTAAAGTTATAACTAAAAATAAAAAACCCATCAGTTATTCTTATGAAACGGTTTATTTATAACAAAATGAATATAAACAATACATTTTCAATTAATTAAATTTAAGAAAATCAAATTTTGGATTCATCTACATGTCCGCCTCGATTTTTAATAACAGCTTCACAGAGTTTCGGTAGTCTTCTAATTAATTTTTCCAAAGTTTCCTGAGGTATCTTGTGCCACTCTTCTTGGATGATCCTCCATAAGTCTTCTTTTGATGTGCGAAACTCGCCTCTTCGTTCCAAAAACCTCGAATTTCGACTCGTCACTCCAGAGAACTTTATTTCAGTCATCAATGGTCCATTCTTTATGTGATTGTGTCCACTCAAGTTTTTTCTTCTTATTAACATCCTTCAGTAGCGGTTTTGATACAGCTAAACGTCCTTTAAGACCAGCATTATAAAGTCGCCGTTTTACTGTCGAAACACTGACCGCTTTTTTACGCTCCTTGTTGATTTTTGGTGTGATTTCAGGGGCGGTAAGGCGTCTATTGCGTTTGCTTGTAATTATAATATTTAAATCATCCTTTGAACTTGTTGCCTTTGGCCTTCCCGATCGAGGTTTGTTGCTAATAGTCCCTTGGTGAATTTCCTAACATTAATATCGACAGTCCGCCTTGGAATTCCCAAATCCGTCGAAATTTGACGGTTAGTCTGTCCAGCCCTATGAAGTCCAATGATAATACCTTTTGTTTCTACCGATAACTCTTTTGTTTTAGCCATTTTAAAGAATGTTGAAAAACCAGCAAAGAAACGGTGACAATCGTCAATAAGCAAGCAAAATTATTTACCAATGTTACACAAAATCAATTTTTGAAGACTAAACACCTTTAAATGTTTTAAATTTCATCGGAAACAAGCTGTAAACTGATTAATTTTTTAGAAGAAGTGTATATTTTCACTACATTGTTTGTTATTTGCAAGACTATTTTTAAATACTCAGTGTTTTTCAACGAACCATAGTTGATAATTATGCTGTTTAAGCATATATGCAATTTACAAAAGAGATACAATCTAAATAGAGGTATAAAGATAAGATTTTTGTATCTAATTTAAAATATTAAAAAGAATACATGGTGGGCAAATACTTTTGAGCGGTAGTGTATCTTCGATGCCTCAGAAGAAGGGCTTTGGAAAAAAAATTGTCATTATCTTAAAACATTGAAGTCTACAATTCGTAAACAACAACTTTGTTCGAGTTCAACATGTGCACAGAGGCAAGGGGGATGTTTTCTTTACAAACATATTCATCGATACTGTGTTGTCAAGTTAGTTAGTTTTCAAAAGAGGACATTTTCAGCTATATATCAACACACAGAATAATGTTAATTTAACTTATCGATGTTAGATTTTGGATTAAAAATAAAAAGAAGACATTTTATATACTATTCCTAAAACCGCTTCTAAAAAATTGAGATGGCAACACCGTAGGAAAAGGCTGATGTGAACATCTTGACAAACGGCTTTATGTTTACATTCGGCATGTGTGAAGTTCTGTGTTTTTTCTATGGTTTTTGGTTGAAAAACGAGAAAGGTTAAGTCATTTCAGTGTTTTTGTGAACTCTTACGATAGTAAAAACTTGTACCGTTTGTGCCACACCATGGGAAAAGGCGATTTAGGCCGATCTAACAATAACAATAAATAATCAATAAAAAGCTAATGAAAAACTACAAAATAAAAGAATCTACGTCGGTAGTAGATATTCAAAAAGATTTCCTAGATTTTTTAACCGTAAATAGCATCTTCTTATCATGGATTCCAAGACACTTGAACACTTTGTCGTCGTTACTTGGTTTTTGCCGAGAATGCAGAGGTTTTTTAAACGCACCGTATTCCTTCATATATTTATTCAGATACATCTGATCCGCGTTATAACAATTAAAAAATTAAATTTTTCTTTATTCGAAAACATTTTTACAAAATAAATTGAAATATGTAAAGTGTACACTGAAATAATTTATAAGTCAATGTCAAACCTCAAGCATCTCTATAACTATCATTTTGTTTCCAAAGCCTACTTTCTTCTAAGGCATTGAAAATATTTAATAATGCTTAAAAAAGATCTAAGACATGATTGAACTACAACTTGTTGAATTATTACTGAATATTAAATATTTATTGAATTCAGAATTAAAAGCACTTACAATTTGAAATCGAAAAACCAGGTCTGTATTTGAAAAAAAAAGTTGATGATGGTGGCCCGGAGACGAAACGTCGACGTCTAATTCAAAAACGATCTATAATCCAATAACGGTATTTTAAAGAGGGAAAAAAGTGGCTATAAAAAAAGTGTCAGTTATTTTCAAAAATCTTTTGTAATAAACTCAGGAAAATCTTTTTCGAAAATTCAGTTTTCTTCGGATATCTTCGGAGCTACTTAGGATTTTTTTAAATTTCAAAGTGGCATATTACTGAGCACCCAAAGCCGCTAAATTCTTCCCATTTAACCAACTTTCTATCCCTCATGGTTACTGAGATCCCTGTACTGGGCCTCATTATCTTATGTACTTCTTTTTCTAATGCCTTAATCTCATATGTATACGTGTACAAGATAACGAGGGTAGACTTTAACAACTAAGGTAGACTTTGTCTAGCTAAGGAAAGGTACAGCACGTGTTGTTCGGCTCGGTTGCGCAGTAAATTTGTTTACGCCGCTGCCAAAGCAACGGTATCGATCGCCCCGATTTGCATATAAACAGTGCCGTTGCGTTAATTCTTATATTTGTGTTCTGTGCCTTTAAATTAAATTAAAAAAAAAAGGCGCGCTACTGTCGCTAATCGCGCGTTATTAGGGGACAAAACTTGGCGCAGCTTTGAAACAGATGGTGTACCTTTCCTTAGCTAGACAAACTCTATAACAAAGATGGTCATATATGAACCTGCAAGCAGTGCAGTCTTCTGCGCGCTGAAGTTTGGCTAAACATGTTTTAAATACTGGTCACTTTCTAGCTTAAAATTGCTTAAACTAGTTAATAACAATAGAAAATCATATGCATACCAAAGTTTAGCAATATTCAAAAATCAAAAAAACCATTTTTAACAGGGATAAAGGTCCAATCGCTTATAGCCAATTGAATAGTTTAGGTAATATTTAAGATTTGTTCGGCCAGGATTCATTGCATTTTTCACTCTCTTATTTACATCTTTAGTATACACGTTCGGCGGTTGAAAAATTTCGAATATGATTTTTGCGTAATGTGTAAGAAGGAGACGGAGTAGAGCGAGAACAAACTTGGCTCCACCCTGGGCGGCTATCGCGTCGTCGTTGCGCTTATCAGTCCGGTTGCAATTACTCGCATACCCTATGTACGTGTTAGCCGATCATGTTTACAATTTATTTCAACCTTTGGTACGAAGACGGATACAGTAATAAAATAAAAATGGTTTTCACTGTTGATCAAAAGATTAATATCATTAAATGGTATTGTCATGCGGATAGTGCAGAAGAAGTATTGTTGGCCGTTTTATATTTGCATATCCTGATCAGCAAGTCTCTACTGCTAATACAATTTATAATATCTGGCATAAGTTTGAGCAGTCGGGATTTGTAAATCGGTGTGCAAAATGTTCTAGTGGCGATCAGGAACCTCGTCGAACACCTGACGCCAGGATTGAAAAGGAAGTCAAGGTGTGTGCTTTTGTGGAAGTAAGTGAACCTTGTTCTAGCTCCCAAATTTCTGAAGAACTTGATATTCAAAGTCGTACAGTGCGTGATATTTTGAAAAGAAATAAGTACAAAGCCTATAAAATTAAAAACACTCAATACATTTTTCCAGAAGATCAAATAAAACGCTTGGAGTTTTGTGAAACCTTAAGAGAAAAAACTGATCAAAATGACTTCACAAGTAATATTTTATTTACAGACGAGTCATCTTTTTCTTTTCTAGGTCGACATAATTCTTCAGTCGTGAGATATTGGTCTCGGGAAAATCTACATTTGAGTGTACCATTACGAACTCAATACCCGCAAAAGGTAAATGTTTGGGCTGGTATTTTAGCCAATCACATTGTAGGGCCTTTTTTATTGATGGTTTACCTTTACCTTTAACTCTGAGAGATATTTACTTTTATCGCAACAAAATATTATACCCGCTCTACAAAACTTGGATGTTGATTTTAAGGAAATTTAACACAATGCTAGACAAGTGCAGGACTATTTAACAAACACTTTTCCTGAACGGCTTATTTCCACAAGAGGTACCATACCATGGCCTCCGCGATCTCCAGATCTGACGCCTTGCGACTACTTCTTATGGGGCTATTTGACGGAAATCCTTTACCAACACCGACATGAAAGAGCCGTTAATTTGGACGAATTGAGACTTAGAATTATTAATATTTCTAGGTCCATTACACCTGAAATGTTAGCCAATGTACGTAAAGAATTTTACGACAGAATAATCTTAATTAGAATTATTAAATTAGAATTATTATTTTGTTTGAGAGTGTTTTTTCATCTTATTTTAAAATATTGTATTTAGTTTTCACCAAAGGTGTTAATATGTTAATGGGTTTCTAAGATTTGAGCATATTAAAGTTGTTTTTTTGACTTGCGATTGCGAGCACGTTAAAAAACAACATAAATTTTTATCTTTCGTGTGCGCGTAAAATTCCAATACTTGATTCGAGGCTAACCTACCCATCTCCAAGCGCTTGCTAAACATCACTGCGAGCAAGCCGAAATTAAATTCACATTGCGAGCGGTACGGAGAATCGGCGTCGCTATCGGTGGGAGGTTACCGATTCAGTCGTTCTCTGCCTACTCTCTATCTATTAGGTCTAATCGTAGCCGATCGATAATTCTAGCCTGGACACTTATCCCCGCTTCCATCGATACCTCACAACAGAAGCCGAAATCATGCGAGGCGACAACCGCATCGCGATGGCAAAAATTCCGCGCTGGGGCACATATTTTGCGTTGATTCGAAATAATATTTTACTGCACTTATTATTGTAGTTTATAGTAAGATTACGCATTTAAAATTTTAAACAACAAAACTAATTTGATACTCGCTTTGAGTTTTAAAAAGAATAAAAATTCGGTGTTTAAATTAGGTGGGTAAATTAACAATTTTATTTTTAACTTACATTTTACAATCTTAATTTTATTTAGAATAATGCTTACCTCTTGCTGCATTCCTGGGTGCAAAAGCAATTATAAAGTTACCGAGAGAGTTACCATTTTTTGTTTTCCCAATGACCCGGATCAAAAGAAAAGATGGTTAGAATGCATTGAAAGAGACGACGTAGTGATAAAAGAATCATCAAGGATCTGCATAAAACATTTTTCTGAACGTTTCGTTATTCGTGAGGATATAGTGGCTAGGAAGGATGGAACAATTTTAAAGGTTTCTCGAAAAGGAGTAAAGCTGTCAGATGCCTGCCCTACAATATTTGAGAATCAGCCATTCACAACACATTTTTTTATATGGCATATTCTTTTATAAGTAAATAATGTGCAATTTTGGGGTAAATTATCGATTTTCGTATTTTGAGGGTATACGAATTTGAAACACCGTTTATGTATATTTTTCCAATAAAATAAATAAAAATAAATATTTAAAACATTTATCATATACCTAAAAATACGTAATAATAAAAAAAATATATTATCTTGTAAAATGTAAAATATTAGGTCCCGCGGTATCTCCACTTAGTCGTTCCACTGTACGGCGTGCGCCACCAAATCTCGGCTTCAATTTTCACGAAACCAGTGTCACGGCTAGAATTATCGATCGGCTACGGTCTAATACATTAAAACTCAATCCGTAATTCAACTCGCCAAACGTGTATAAGGCCATTTGTAAGTAGTTTTCGATTAGTTTTAATCTTTCGCAGAATACACAATTCTACGACCGCTAGAATTTGATCATGGGAAAATAAACAAATATTTTAGAAATATTTGTCCTTATGTACAGCTTAAGTGGAGAAAGTTATTTACAGATGCCACAAGATGAAATCATACCCGTGGTACGGCGGCTTAAATGTACATTTTCCAGAGATTTTGTTTCATTGCGAGATGCTCAGAATGCACGGTCAGTCCGGGAAGTCCTGGTCAATCATTTCATATTCTACTTTACAAGATAATAATTCCTATGCAAAATCTAAACTACTTCCGAACTTGAGGATAAGCCTAATATTAGACTTGAGAGGTAAGCCAGGACTCATCAGTAAGTAACAGACAACTACTGTTCATCCAGGTAAATCAAAATAAAATCGTGTCCCACTTACTTTTGTCTTTCCGCTTTATAGCTAACGGTGAGCTCGTCAAACAATTTCGAATTCATCTCCATGAACGTCTTGAGAACGTTGTAGACCAAAGCGACGATCGTCTGGTTCCAGTGCTCCTTCGAGATCCGGTAGAGCGCCGGGAACATGATCGGCATTATCACCTGGTTGCTCTCCTCCATCAGGGACATGATGTACTCGTTGTTCCAGAAGTACAGAGCCCGCTCTGCCACCTATCCACACAAATAAATTATAATATATTGACTTTTCCATGTTTGAAGTGTGTCTATTTTGCTTAGGTAGAGTCTGCTCTTTATTTAATACGAATCAGCTTATGTGTGTCTGCCTAATTTTTAAATTAGACATATTTAATCTGTTATAATTTTTTACTAAAAGATGGCGGTAGGATTATCAAAGATGTCAAAACACAAAATATTGAACAACTTTGTGAATGAGATACATATCAGTAATAATAGGTAATTGTTCCCTTGCATAAAGGTGGAGATAGGACAGAACCGGGTAATTACAGACCCATTGCACTTACTAGTCCTATCTGCAAAGTAATCAAGAAATGTATAAAAACACGGTTATGCAGTTTTTTAAAATCTAATAGGGTCTTGTCAGAATCACAGCATGGATTCACCGAGGGTGTAGGTTCAGATGATGCTTTGAATGAAGTCTGCACTTTTATTACAGACTGTTTTAATAACCATTGGAAGCCTCTGGCTGTCTTTTTGGATCTTACCAAGGCGTTTGATACTATGGATCATCGCAACCTACTAAATAAATTATATAATACCGGTATTAGGGGAATTGCACTTGACCTATTTAAGTCATATCTTACAAACAGATATCAAAAGGTAAATCTGAAATCAGTTTTAAGTTCTTATGTTAAGTGTAGGTTGTGGTGTTCCACAGGGTACAGTGCTTGGCCCAATACTCTTCTTCTGATCTTCCACATGTAGTTCCGAAAGTAAAAGTGGTATGCTTCGGCGATCACACAGTTCTGTTATGTAAAGGAGATTGTTGGGATGAAGCTTTTTTAAATTGCAATGTGTAGTGTTCAAACATTGATGGATATTAACTCACTGACAGTAAATGTCAAAAAAACTAACTTTATGTGTTTTTCAATGAGTATAGTGGTATTACCAAGCAAGCATGTTCTTAGGATTTATACTCGATTGTAAAATGAATATTGACTGTACTTGTTCTAGCAGCATCAAATCAACAAACAAAATTAAATACTTAGGTGTTTATTTTGAAAATTATTTAACATGACAGCATCATAGTGATTATGTTCAAAACAAACTAAAAAAACTAATATATAAATTTTATTAGTTACGTAATATACTTAGTAAAAAAATAATAAATATGTACAAAGCACTAGATGAATCATTGCAAAGCTGTTGTATAATATGTTGTATAAATTATTTTATTTAAATCCAGACTGTTTCCCTCGAACCTTTTATTTGAACAATCGGGAATATTTACTGTTACCCAACTTTATATTAAAAATGTACTTAGATTCTCAATTTGTAGTAACCTTTTTAAAAATTTTATTAGTCATAATGTTAATACCAGAGCAAATACACATCAACATCTAATAATACCCATCCCCCATTTTAGTGTAACTCAAAAATGTCTAACATATATAGCTCCCAAATTATTAAATATGTTGTCAGAACAATTTAAAAACAAAAAATATTATACTGTAAAGAAAAAATTGTACTAGTGGAATAAAAATAACATAAATTCCATCAAGCGTGCCATTAACTTTCATTAAATTATAACTAATTAGTATTTAGTCAATTTAATATTTCTGAATTTGATAATATTATTTAAGCAGGTATATGTTACTATTATTAGTGTTAGGTTGAAGTTCATTATGAACTAATTATTGTTGAGCTGAATGTGCCTACACACAGACACATTATGTCCATTGTATGCATATAATACACATATTATATCTCATAATAATTGTAAATTAATATGTAATTGATTGATTAAATAAATAAATGTCTACTTAGATTATTTTGATAATATAATTTTGAACAGTTTAAGGATTTAAGAGCAGTATTGTAGAGTCCACCCCAGGTCACTATACCATAGCATATCAGAGATTCCACAAATGATTGGTACAACATTATTAAAGTTTTTTTATCCAATATATTTTTAATAAGGAGAAATTTATGAATTAAGCTTTTGAGCTTAGATGTTAAGTTTTGATGTGTGGTGCCCATTTTAATATTTTTGTCTATTATTATACCTACATGTTTAGTGTTTTCTACTTCTTTTATAATAAAGTTTTATTGTTCATCCATAACTATTTCCTTAAAATTTGGCCCATTTGCATCTGTTAGAGAAAAGGCGACATAAACAGTTTTTAAAATATTTAGGGACAATTTACACTTTTTTAACTACATCTTTACATTCCTGATGCCAATTGAGTTTGATTTTTACAAGATTCCATGTAACATCCTTAAATACAAGAACTGTGTCATCCGCGTAAGATACTGCCATGCCACCTATATGCAAGGATAAAAGGGAGTTTATATATAAAATAAAGAGTAAGGGTCCCAGCACTGTGCCTTGGGGCACTCCAATTTGCACAGCGCTAGGGTCACTCAGGGAATCTCTAATTTTTACCATTTGCTTTCTTTCTTGTAGATAGTTGTTAAAGAGCCTCAACACTACACCCCTAATTCCATATCTTTCTTTCAAAAACATGAAGTAACCTGGAATGGCGTACAGTGTCGAAGGCCTTTGCTAGATCCATAAAAACTGCAACACACTTCTTTCCCTGCTCCAATCCATATTTTATGTTTTCTATTAGACTATACATTGCATGATTTGTACCAGTTTTTATTTGAAAAACAAATTGATTTTTGTTAAGTACTTTATTTTTATTTAGGTAGTCATATAATCTTTGTTTTAAGCATTTTTCAAAAATTTTTTCAAATGTATTTATTAAGCTTATTGGTTTATAGTATAGTTAGAAACATCACTCTTACTTCCTGTTTTGTAAGTTGGTGTAATAATTGAAGTTTTGAGTTCTTCAGGTATCTCTGCTGATGAGAAAATAAGCTTAAATATATATTTAAGTGGTTCAACAGTATATGGATGACACAGCTTTACCGTATCAGAAGTTATGCCATCTGGGCCTGGGAACTGTTTTTCTTTAATGAATTAATATGAAGTATTAGTTCATTTTTTGTTATAGGCTTTAACGACATGGAGTTTAAGAAAGATGGATAATTTAGCTTAAGCTTTGTGGTTGTATCAGGAATTTGACATGCCATAGTAGTTCCTATTTTAGGGAAATACTCATTACAAAAAATGGGCCGTCTCTGTGTCATTTTCAAAGTCTTATTATTTAGATCTTTTCTATAAATGTCTCGGTTAGAATTAAGGTTCATTAGAAGCGTCACTCAGAAGTTTGTATCTTGCAGTTTGTTTATATAGTAGTAGTTATTAATTTCTGTAAATTATTTCTATAAGTTTTATATTCTAATAATTATGTTAGTGTTTTAAGTTATTAGTAATTAAATAAGTGTTAATCTAGGAAATTTATATTATTATAATTATTTGCTACTTATTTAAAAACAATTATTATAAATTTGTAAATGGTAAATACGTTAATAAACTATTCTATTCTATATCTAAAACTCATAATGATATCAAAAAAATTGATAAAACCATTAAAATACTTGAAACAAATTAGCAAAAAAAAGTTTATCGCAATTAAAAGAGATTAATGATGGAGAAACCAATATTCCAAGTATTTTTAGCAATTACCAAAAAAAAAAATTTTATCGGCTTTAGGAATTAAAAAACCTGTGCAAAAAAGAGAACTTCTTACCTGGAAATGTGGACTGGAAACACACTTTGCCAGCTGCTTAAACAACGGATCCTGGATGCGTAGGAACTGTGACGGTTCAATTACATCTAAAACCTCCTCGATTTCACCTAAAAACATCACCTAAAAAACAAAAACAATTAAAGCCATCATTTCAGGGCGAAAAAAAATTGAGATATTTTTTACTTCTTTTTGACTGCACGTCCTCGGCCAGTACTTCAACAACCCCCGGACAACCGGTTCGGTCAATGACGGATCCTTTTCTAAGAATTGGACCACGCAGTACGCGAGCTGCGCGTGATACAACGACAAACATTTCACCTTATGCAACGGTATCAGTACCTAAAATAAATAAAAATTGCACGACATACCATATACAAGAGAGAGAAGTTAATTTTATTACCTTGACCAGAAACTGTTTATGTTCTTGTTTAAGCGGTAACGCGAACCCGTTGATGATCGATCCTAAGATTTCCAAAAGTTCCCCGACCCCGTTAAAATGTTCAGTCTCATAGACGAATCGTAGGAAAATGTTGTTGATCTGTTTGCGTATGAACGCCCGCAGGCCTAAGAATTTCCCGTAGATCCGATGCAGGACCGTCTTGAGGAAGTCGCGTTCCCGCGGATCCTCCGAGTCGAACAGATCGAGCAGCTGCAGGACGAACTTCTGGTCGATCACCCGTTTGCCGATGGTCGGTTGGAAATCGGAACTTTCCAGGAACCTACAAAGAATTCGGGAAATGTTTTGGATTTATTAAGGTACTTTAGTACTAGGTCCTTATTTTGGACCGACTCTTAAATTGGACAATCTCTTTTATTTGAATATTAACTGTCAATGTCAAGTGACACGGAATATTTTGGCTAAGCTACAGGTTAAAAAAAAATTAAGAATATCAGAGGCGTTCCAGAGATCTTTCAAAATTATTTTTATGACCTACAAGGTGTTTCTAAGTGCAGAAACATATCAAAGTTATGTTTTTTTTTTAATGCAACACCCTGTATGTTATTTGATTTTTGAAGTCTACCTCGTAAATAGAAATAGGTTTTATTGAGGTTTACCCAGCCTAAACATTACGGTGTTCGTAATATTTTGTGTTTTGTGAAAATACTCAGACGATTTGAGACCATTATTTGCAAAACTCTCTCTATGCTATTTGATTTACTTTTCAGGAGCAACAAAAACTATTTTAGCTTTCATGTAAATTATATTTTCGATTTATTACTTATTTTGCAATTAGTATTCAATAATGACAAGTAATAATAATCCTAAATTTGAATCTCTTACAATTTCTGAGGAAAAAAGTTTATTTTTCGCAAAGAGAGAGTTTTTCAAATAAAATAACCACATACTTAAACCCACTAAAGTTTTTCTTTAACTAAAAATTTTATTAATTAAACTACAAATAACCTGTTAAAGAAATTAAAAAAATCTTTTTTATGTTTTAAATATCTTCTTATTTACAAAAATCAAGAAAGAGGAAAAAAATTAAATGATTTTAGTGTCGTTTATTCCTTTTCACACAAATCTTGGTCTCTTGTTCACTTGTTATCGTTCTCTCTCCTTCACTTGTTATCGTACTTGTAGTCTTGTAGCAGTTTGCTATAGGACATTTTTGTAGAAGCCCAGTTCTGGTAGTTATATCCAGTCTTCACCATAATGCTTAATCAGGAAACTAATAACAAAAGCTTTATAGCCTTTAAGTTTGTTGCTTAGTGGTACTTAACATGGCTGAAGGGACGAAAACGTTTTTTTTTTACAAACACTTTTAGGCGCTCCTATGTTATTTAAGTAATTAATCTCACGTTAAATTAAAACCGTGTGTTCCTTTTTAGAAAAAGAAATCGTTTTGCATTGCTAAATTTAAAATACCAGGCTCCAGAAAGCTTTACGATTTTTTGCTTCACTTTTCCAATCTTGTATAGTCGAAGCTACACCTACTTTTCTAACAGTAGCATGTTTACTTCTTATAGCGTCGTAATGACTGGATTCTATAATAACGGGTATTTTTTTGACCAAAAACCCTATCTGGTGGGATTAAAAAGTGCGCTACAATTGGAAATGTGAACTTAATAGTTTTAACACTTTCTGGAGATTCTTTAAGAAGCCAGTAGGGTAACATTGTCATCACACTTGTGTTCTCGTTTTGCCCGCCGCACCCATTAGCCAACAAATTAATTTTTCTAATAGAAAGCTAAATAATTTTGGTGTAACTGCCGAGGCTATTGTGTTCGCATTTTTTTGTGTATCAATTTCCGTCCATAAATACTAGTTTACATTTGCAGGTATTAACTTGGTAATAGACGTTCTAGATACTATAATAACATTGTTGTAATTTATTTGCTGGCTGAAATAATATGTGGCTTGGTCTGGTAATTGATTCAGGACCAAGTTTTTCTGGCAGTTGAACGAAAATGACACTGTTTGGACGTTTCAAGAGACGGAAGAATACATTTGCCTTCTATAAACCTTTTACGTTAGTCGCGTAGGCACAAGAATAGCGTGCTTATTGGTCGATGCGCAAACAAGCAGGGGCCGTATTTTTGAAACCATGCGAGAATCTTCGAATGCGAACAAAGTCGAGCGGCAAAATTCGCACACGAATTAAAAAGTGCATTTTTGAACAGCATTCGAAATTTCATTCGCATGCGAACATGAAATGTAGTGGCAACGTAACCGGAATGAAGACGATAAAGATTTTGTAACCTAACCTAAAATTTAAGTTTAAAAACATCAGGGAATTTTGAGGTTTTTTCATGGCGTTTCTTGGGTTTTAGCGAATTTACTTTTTTTTTAATGAATTCAAATAATAAAAAATATTGCGGTTTTGTGTCAAGTGAGCAAAAGAAAGAACCAATTTCATTTATGGAAGAGAACCCGGAATTAAAGTCGGGCAAATTCACTCAAAATTTTCCGGCTTGTGGCCTTGTGGATAAAAGCCTTGTGGACAAAAGTAGCGGACAGATTACACAGTCTCTGGAGCACATAAAGAGCACATCAATTCTATCGTAATAGGTTTGCTTAATCTATATAATTTATTAAATTGAGCATCTGAATACATTTCAAATGGGTCAAGAAATAAAGAGTACATCCTATTTCTTCTATCTGACAGAGTTTCAGTCTCTTCCAGTGCATCGACGACGTTTCTTTGCACAAGAATGTTTAATCTTGCCATTTGATTATTGTTTTTTTTTTCAATAAACAACAAGAAAACACTACGAAAATACTTAACCAACTCACAAATTAAAAAAAAAACAAAGCTAGTTTAAAACCAAAACAAGACAAGTGGCAGAATCGCACACGAACTTTGAAATTCGAATGGTATATACCCATTCGAGACACTGCATGCGAAAAAGTTCGCATACGAAGCGGTCGAAAATACGAATATCGATTTTTCGTGCGAAATCCTCTAATTTCGTATGCGAATCAACGTCGAATGGTTTCAAAAATACGGCCCCAGGTTTGCAAAGGAACTGTAAAAGCAAAGAAAAAAATGCGAATAACCTGCAACTTTGTACCAATTTTTGTATGGGAAAGAGGCAGTTATGGAAAACTTTAAAGATAGTAATACGTTCATAATTAAAACCCTGTTGAATTTGGCAAAAAAAGTGAATTTTGATTTTTTTGTCAGTTAGAGACATTTGCAAATAACACCCTCATTTTCATGATAAATTAAGCGATTTGTGTTTTCTCTATTTTTACGATATTTGAGGAGCACTAAATTATTAAATTTTGCATTTCATTTGTAAAAAAGTGATTACTTTATACAGGACGTTAAATATTAGGTTTAAATTATTAGTTTTTACAACGGAATAAGTTGCTTAATTTAAATGTGCCAATGAATTCATTTTCAAATTTAAAAAGGTCTTCCTATATCTAAACCTTCTCATTTTTATAAAAATTAGCAATATTTAAAATGTGGATTTTTTTACACTTAAAACATATTTCATGGTAGGCGATAACAAATTGACATGCCTATTATTTTCTTGTAATTTTTTTATTTTTTATCTTTGTAATTTTTTTACTGTTTAACTAATTTTTTGTATGTAAAAATAACGTAATTTATGGCGGGTAATCAAGTTTAAGTTTAAACAATTATGACTTTTGAGTTTTTATAATTTAAATTTAGCTTGTCATGCTAAATTTAAATTTAACACCCGAATATAATTATTGATTACAGCATGAAACACAAAAGATTAGCAATAGGTAAAATTTAAGACTCTACAACGTATCTATTTTCAACTGACTATTATAATACATTATCCTTAGGAAAAATAAAAAATAACAATTACAAAATATGTTTAAAATGATGATCATCTAATTGCAAACATCGACGCACAATCTTTTCAAAATTTACAGGGACTTTTAACATCATTTGTGGAGTAATACTTTGAAAAGCTTCTCTTATTCGCTCTTTCATATTTTCTGGTGTGGTCAGAGGTAACTTCAAAACAAAAGCTTTCACATATACGAAAAAATCCGGTGCTGTCAAATCCGGGGATCTTGGAGGCCACTGGATAGGACTACCCCGTCCTATCCATCAGGTTATAAAAATTATTATTTAAAAATCGTCTAACCCCACGGTGGTAATATGGCGGCGCTCCATCATTATTCCTATATTATCAGACCATTTATGTAGGATGGAATCGGTGTAATGATGATAATTATGTCTGTTGAAAGAGCCATTATTGTGAAAAGCGCATTACTCGGTAAATAGAAGAATATTAACAAAAAAGTTGTTATCTGCAACCTTATCCAACACCGCCATACAAAATTCAACTGTTGTATTAAAATCGCTTTTCGAAAGTTCTTGGAGACGATGAATTTTAAGTGATTTCGATTTAGTACCCTAGAAACACTTGCTTGGACAATGTTATCATTTTCTGCAATTTGGTTTTGCCCGATAAGAGGATCTTTGACAACTTCAGCAGCTCAATATCTTCATTTTCCGTTATAAGTTTGCTTTTAGAATCCGTCTTGTACTTCCAGTTTCCTTAAATTCAGCCACCAGTCTTTCAAAAGCAGGCTTATTTCAGTAATTCCTATTGGGAAACTTTCAGTTTAAACTTTACCCTGTAGTTCACACATAATATTCCGTGACATATATCGTGAATAACCGTGCATACTTGCTGGTCGCACTCCCTAACGAGAAATTTGTTGATTTTTGAAATGTGATGAAAATTGAATGTTTCGCAGTGGCTAATGTAATTTTGCCTCCAGAAACAGAATTGGCTGGATAACGAGTATGATATTGGAATCATCATGTTGTCCCTACCAGCACACACTACCCACAGGTTAGAACCCTGTGACATATTTAAGTTTCTTACCCAAAATATTATGCAATTTCAGGTGTCAAGATTTCTGGGAGAAGTATATGCAACAGCTGCATCAATAGGAAATGCTATAAGCGGATTTGATTGACCATGCGGCAGGATATGGCTTTTAGATCAAAATGTGACATGCTTGACGACAAAGACTTCGCTTGCCCTTCCAATGTGAACCTCGAGTCTGCAAATGCGCTAAAAGACAACATAATCGACTCACTAAACGCTCTCTCCCATAATGCTTCTACTAACATTAACAACTTATCCTAACTTCCCTCCACATCTCTAGTTTGTAGACGAAACATTAAAGCTAGAATGTTCCAAGCCATCGCTCCAAAAACGAAAATCTATTTCTGAAATATCTGCTCTGCCAGTTTTAAAGCGAAAATCGTGCACAACTTCCTTACTACAAGCATGGTCTTGAAGAAAAACAATATAATAAAATGGCTTCTCCTAAAACCGTTAAAAAGGTTTTTACTTCTTCAAAGCCAATCTTCAAAAGACAGTCATCTTCATCTAAATCTGATAAGGAAAAACGCCGTTTGCCACAAAAGTCATCAAGCGAATCGAAATCCAAAGAGTGACTTTGTTTCGTTTGTCTATATTTCCATATAAGTGTGAGTCCGACAGTGACTAATTTTGTTGTTTTATATACCTAATATTTTATGCTACTATATTACTAAATTAATCTCAGAATTACATATTTACTTTTGTATTGCATTTGAATAAGTTTAATAACGGATTTTCATTAAATAAACAAAAAAACGTGGTTTTTTAATTAGGTAACTTGCAGTTCAACATAGGAAACTAGTACTCTAAATTGGTCCATGACTATATTTTGACTGAATTTTTTTGCTAACCGCCGGAACAGGTTTTAGCCTATTTTCTAAGATTTATACATTTTATAGATTTTCACCATCGGTTACTTGAGAAAAAAAAACAGCGGAAAAAAGAGTACCATTTTGATGAGTTTACGTCAATTTTGAGAAAAATTTTTAATTTTGGGACAACCATTGATAAATACTAAAAAACCGACTTCACCATCAGATTCTTAAGCAAAAAATCAGCTTAAAAAGAGTAATACATCCTTGGGAACCAATAAATAATATCTAAAAATTCCTTTTGTCGACATGCAATTGCCAGCAATCTAAAAATGATCTTGAGAGCTGACTTATCGGCACACTTGCAAGTTCTCTGCCATATAAATCATTTAGGAGACGGAAGTTCTTTACATTCCCAAATGGAAAAATTATCATTGATGGATCACTATTTTTTAATAAAAACGGTATTATACAGGGTGTTCGAAAAATAGACGGAGATATTTCAATGGGTGATTCCTTGTAAAAAAATATGAGAAAAAGTTTTTATAAACATGGGTCCGGAAATGCACAGTTTTCAAAATACAGGGTAATAATTTTTTTATTAATATTAAACAAAATATTTCCTCGAATCTTTTGAAATTTGGCAGTATTACTTGTTGTATTAAGAGGCTAATTTAGCCCTAATTAGATTAAAATATAAGGTCCAGTGGCGTCCCAGAGGACATCTTAGCAAATATTATTGGCAAAAAAATGTACGCCACTGCCTTTTTTATTTGTTTCAACTTTAATATTTGTTGTTTAATTAAGCATTTAAAAGTACGAATTTTTCGCCTCTTGTATTTTTTTCGTGTCTCACTTCGTTTTCGACAAAAAAAATAAATACCGTTTTGAAGGTGGACCAATTCAATGGCCACCTCGCTCCCCTGACTTAAATCCAATAGATTTTTATTTATGGGGACACCTTAAAAGTCTGGTTTATGCTAGTCTTTCTATTTATCTATTTGCGAAGAAGTGAGAAATAGACCTCGAATTTTAGCTCGAGTGCGTCGTTTAATGATTCGTCGAGTGAGAAGGTGTACAGAAATGGATAGTGGACATTTCCAACATTTGTTGTAGTTGTTGCAATAAAAAACTCTTAGAAATGTTTTTGATTTTTTGTTTTCCAAGGCAGCTGTGATTTTTTTACCAAAAATTAATAAACCAACTTTGTCCAGTGGCATGCAATAACACGGTATTTATTTTTTTTGTCGAAAACGAAGTGAGATACGAAAAAAATACAAGAGGCGAAAATGTTGTACTTGCTCAAATGCTTAATCAAACAAAAAATATTAATGTTGAAAAAAAGACAGTGGCATAAATTTTTTTTCCAATAATATTTGCTAAGATGCCCCCCTGGGACGCCACTGGACCTTATAATTTTAATATAATTAGGGCTAAATTAGCCTCTTAATACAACAAGTAATACTGCCAAATTTCAAAAGAATCAAGTAAATATTTTGTTTAATATTAATAAAAAATTAATATTTAAAAAAAAAATGTATCCCCCTGTATCATTTTTTTAACTGTGCATTTCCTGACCCATGTATATAGAAACTTTTTCTCATATTTTTTTACAAAGAATCACCCATTGAAATATCTCCGTCTATTTTTCGAACACCCTGTATACTCTTTCTTTCAAAAATCACCTTGAATCGAAAATGAAAAATAACAAACTAATTAGCCATTAGCATATTGCACGTGCCTTACACACGAAAATGCTAATGACCTTCACACTTTTTTTTTATCGATTTGTATTCGATAGGAAATGTTTTCAATTCGCTCGTCCATTATCGAGACCAACGGTGTCAATGTCGTCTTAAGGCAGTCCCTGACACGCGAACATCGCTAATATGGAGGAGTCTTAAAATAGAATTTTCGCGATTTACGAAACACTCAAAAAAGTTTCTACTCCTCCGTATATAGATGGCGGTAAGAAAGCGAAGTTACCTCCTCAAGACTACATGGACTGTCAAGCATCTGAGATGTCATACACAATGCGGCAATTTTTCATAGTTCTTTAGCTTGCACACGCTTTCTTTTTTACCTCATTAATCAAATGTTGAGAAAAATCTTAAGAAAATTGATCTGTTCTCATATGTCACATATTTGTCTAAGTGATTTGTTTTCATTTAGGTGCGCTAACACATGCGATAAAGGAAAATAAAAAAAAAAAATGAATTAAATTTTTGTAAAAGAACTGAGAAATATACAGTCAAAACTGCGAATCAAATATAGACATTAGCAACATTCCATTTGCATAAAAAGTTATTGTGATAAACATATTTTGTGAAAATGGCAAATGCAAATGCAAACAACAAAAGTGAGAAATGGATTCTGAGTTAAATCTGTGGATAGCAAAAGACACAGATTTCCTGGTTTTTAACAAGCCCAACATATTTAATAGTAGGGTTCAGATCTCTTAAACCTTGAAACCATGAAAATCTCAGTAACAATAAATAAATCTATTCGAAATTCTATATATGTGAAAATTATTTTACTCCTGATTCTTTCATGTCCAATTCAAGGAAGGACTTTAAACCAGATTTAACCTCATAGGCTTAATACAACGTTGGGTGAATATTATATTGTTCTATAAGCATTTTTGGCGCGAAACATTCCGTAAATGTATTTGAATATATATTTTTTAAATTGTTCTATCAGAATTCAAAACGTTAATCAGAATTGCTTACAACCGAAGTTAAAACCGATATTAAAATGTTCTATGTGCTAAATTAAAAAAATAATTAGTATTATAATGTTCTAACAGTGGAGCCAATCAGATTTCAAAGTCAACTGCTGAGAGAACAATATAATATTATTTTGCACTAGTCAACATCGAGCTTTGTTTTGTAAAACCGTGTGCTGTTTTTTTACGGTTTAGTGCTGTTTTTTAACCACTTTGAAAAAAATGGACTTCGACATGGAGGCGTAAGTATAATAAATTGTTTTAATGAAATGGATTTTAGAAAAAATTGTATTTTAAATGGTTTAACTGTAAACATTGGTTTAACCTCAATTTTCCATGCGTTTTTTTCTGTTAGAACATTATAATAATATCTTTTTACAATTTAGTGTTGTAATTGTGAACTTTAAAGCTTGCTTTTAGAACATTGTATTATTTTATTTAAGATCAACATCAGGAATGAATCCACGTAAAAGAATGGAGTATATAGACAATAGTGATGATTCGCATCTTGATCTAGATTTTATCCCATCTGACGAAAGCCTGGAAGGAATGAGAGGTTTTATGTCTAACGTTACACAGGAAAATGGTAGGCAACCAAGGAGATATGCATTATTTTTAAAACTAAATTTTAAAATAATAATATTTTTTTTATTTTCTTAATTGCAGACACACCTTTGCAAAGCAACTCTGAAGCACCCGAAGAAACCAATCAGCAAAATTCCGCTATTTCTGATGAAAATAAATCTACCAGAAAACGAAAACGAAAACTTGAGATGTGGAAAATGAATATTAATAAAGTTTTGTGCCAAAGAGAAAAGAAACATAGAGATCTAAAAGGTAACATCCGCAAGGGAAAAAATTTAAAAACTTTAAAAAATTGTGAGAACAATTGCAAATTTCTGTGTGGCAAGAAGATAAGTTTACCTAAACGAGAAACCATATTTCAAAAATTTTGGGGAATAATCCAATGACGCTAAATGGCACTTTTACGCAAAAAATACCGAAAGAATAAACAAAATACGAAAGCAAACTTTACGAGAAGTATCACGTAGAAGTTATTCATTTAAATATTATTTTCACATAGCAGATGAAAAAATTCGCGTATGCAAGGCATTTTTTTTGACGACACTGGGCATAAGTCAACAAAGAATCAATTATTTTCATGAGAAAAAAAGAAAACCTTACAGGAATTCCTTTACCATCTCGTCTAGGTTGTCATCCCAAGAAAACTATTAGTAGTACAAGCAAAGACTACGTTCGACTTCACATTAGTCAACTTCCGAGAGTAGAATCTCATTATTGTCGAGCTGATACATAAAAGAAATATTTAGAAGGAAACCTAGGTATTAATAAGTTATATTCTTTGTACACTGAATTTTGCAATGAAAAGCAAATTGAACCTGTTACAAAGGTTGTTTACAGAAATATTTTCTACTATGAATACAACATTGATTTTTTAAAGCCAAAAAAGGATCGTTGTGATGTGTGCGATGAGTACCGAATAAAACAAAAATATGGTATGACTGATGAAGAAAAACAAAGATTTGAAAATCATTTACAAGGAAAAACCCCAGCGAAAATTGAACGCAATTTGGATAGATCCAACCAAGATCAAATCACTGCTATCATATGTTTTGACCTAGAGAACGTTTTTGCACTACCGCGTTTTAATATATCCAGTTTTTTGCATATATTAGAACGTTATAGCAGAAAACTCAACACCTACAACCTTACTGCACACTGTAATTTACGCAAACAAGCGTACTGTTGTATTTGGAGCGAAGGAACACATGGGAGGAAGGGAAGTGATATTGCTTCGGGATTAATTAAAATTTTAGAACGCGTTGTAGCAGCTTACCCGCATATTTCAAAAATCGTTTTGTGGTTTGACTGCGTACCTCATGTACCTCAAAACAAAAACTCTATTATCAGTTTGGCTTTGATGAAGTTCCTAGAAAAACATCCCTCTGTTAACGAAATAGCACAGAATTTTGGAGAACCGGGACATAGCAGTGTCCAGGAAGTCGATAATTTGCATAGCCAAATCGAAAGAAAACTGTCTGGTGCAGAAATATTTAGCCCTTTGGGATTACTTCGACTTCTTCCTTCAGTGAATCACAAACGACCTTTTGTAGTATTTCATATGAAAGCACAAGATTATGTTCTATATAAAGAAACTTCACAGGCGCTAAACTTTAAAAAAGTTCCTTAGACTTCAGTACGGCAATTAAAATATGAGGGACTCTATCCAAACAAAATTAGTTACAAGCTTAAGCACAGTGACGACTCTTTTACCGAAGTTCCTATTATAGACACAGATTAGTACTATTAGGACCAAAATAAATACTTCATATAATCTGCCTGAAGTACGATGTGCACCAGAGCCAAAAAATTGCCTCTTACCGTTTGCCATTGTAGCTGATCTAACAAGATTATTTAAATTTATGCCCCCTGTTGATGTAACGTTTATGAAATGTTTGTTTGAAGAATACAATAACCCGTCAGTTTTTAAAAATGAAAAAATAAAGTTAAACAAAAATGAATAAAATGTTATGTATCTTGGTAGTGTTTCAAACATATATGGTACCTGTTTTTTCCTTTTTGGATGGTTTTTGTAACAACTTAAGCTTAATTATTAATGATAAACTGCTTAGGTTAAACTAAGCCCTTTAACTAATAATTTACCCTTTTAAGTTTTAATGTATAAACTTGTGAATTTTTTGCTAGAATCTCTTTTTGCAATATAGTAATACATTTAATGTAAATATCTGTTGTTTAATTTCGGAAAAAGTGACAAATCGAGGACTATTTATTAAATGTGGGGGAAAAAAAAAGTCCAAATTTAACACCTTTTCAATCTGCCCATTCTCATTTCTGAAAGAACCCCCACATTTACCACTAATTTGAAGTGCACGGTATATTAGAGCAACGGTATATTAAATTTAAATTTGGCGCCATAATCAAATTTTAAATTACCCGCTATTAGGATGTCGCCAACCTATTTTCACTTCCGGTTACTCATCGACAACAGTTAATCGACGTTTAGTGTTCTATTGGCTTTTATGGGAGTTTCCTATCTAAGAAGTATTAATTTATGGTTTGGTCTGACATTTCATTATGGATAAGCTTACACCAGAGCAACGCATGTAAATTGATGATTTTTTTTAAATCAAAATAATGGTTCTGTTCGTCAAACTATCGTACTGTGAGATGTCGAACCGTACGCACCGAAGAAGTTATAGCCTCTGTACAGGGAAGTATTGAAAAAGATCTAAATTAAGCAATTTTCAGCAACTAGGGCTGGGTCCTTCCGCTTTATGGAAGATTTTACCAAAGGATCTTGACTAGAGGTGTCAAGATTCAACTTGTGTAAGAATTAAAGCCAAACGACCTTTCGCCGAATTGGCTGAAGCACGAATTGATATTGAATTTCCATTCAACATTCTGTTCTCCAGTGAATAAGCAGAATTGGAGTGAGGATAATCCAAAAGCTATTACCCACACACCAATACATCCCCAGAACATTACTGAACCATACATACCCAGAACATTTGGTGCGCTAAATGGACTGAGTTATTCTCATTGGTCCATATGTCTTCAAAAACAATGATGGTCAGAATGTTACTGTCATTGGTGAAAGGACAGTCAATTAGCTGGTATATGTTTCCAACAGGACGGAACCACTTGCTGCACAGCTCATGCATACAACTGATTTACTCAAGGAAACTTTCTATGAAAGAATAAATGTATGTAATGGTCCAATTTAACCCCATTTGATTATTTTCTTTGGGGCATATGAAGTCACTTGCCTACATTGTAAAATTAGAAATTGAACACCTGAAAATCAACATTAGAAGAGTTATTGACGAAATATGGCCGCAAACGCTGCAAAAACTATGAAAATTGGTATTCGCGTCTTGTACACGCCAGCCGTGGCGATTACATGGCCGAAATCATTTAATCATTAATGTCATAAAACTTTTTATCCAATAAAGCGTGCTTCATTGATATTAAAAATATATTTCTTTGTTTTATTGTGATTCCAACTTGTGTAACTCTCAAGAAACACCCTTTAGCTGAAAAAGAATATCGTATGTCGCTAGTTTTGTTTAATTTCTATGAAAATTTTTCGGGAAAACCATTGATAATGCAAAAAAAACCAATTACACATTAAAATCTTGAGGAAAAGTTACCTAAAAAAAAGAGTATAAACCCACGACAATGGGTTTATTGCAATTTTTAAGAAAATATTGATTTTTCCTCCGTTTTTTCCTTCTATAAAGTTTGGCAACATGACATTTTCATAACAATATATATTTTACCAACACAAAAAACTTACCTCAAGAAAAATTCATAAACTAGCTGTAAATGGGGCCAACTCGCCTCTAACGTGGGGTCGTCCTCTTCCGGATCGAAATCCGGATTCTCACTGGGGGGCAACGTACGGAACAGGTTCGCCGATATCTAAAGAATAGATCAAACAACTATATAAAAACGTAAATCGGCAACGTCGCTTTATAATTAAACCCCGCCTTGCCACCCCCACAAACCCTTAACCAACTAATCTGGATACGAGCATCGAGGGTTGCCTAGTGACTTCATACAATGGTGCCACGTTAAGCCAATTTTTCAAATTTCGTGCGTTCGTTAACGACTACTGGGTATAGAAATAACACCCTGTGGGGCCCTAAAGGATGAAGAAGTCAACATAAACACAACTAGAGCATATCGTGACATTTTTAAATATTCAATTCGCGTCTTCTTTCGGAATCCTTTGTGTCACAAAGGCCTTTCCCAAAACGGGAAAAGCAAACAATTTACGACAAAGGACGGACGTGAAAAACTTCCCTTCCTCTCCTTGCCCCTTCAGCCCTTTACGCCCCAGAAAATTTCATCTTTTCGGTTATCTCTGAAGGGACCCGCCATGCATGCGAATTCGTCGGGCACTTCCTGTTATTACTACTGTCAGGAATGTTTCAGTGTAAACGTGGCAACAGTGGCTAATTGAAAATTGTGTAGGCAACCATCGGCGGGTGGTTGCGCCAATGGTATAGATTGGTAGTTAGAACGTTTGTAAGGGTGAGAAGGCGGATTCAGTAAATTTTTTATTAGTGGTAGGTATAACGATTGGAGTTTTTTTTGGAAAAAAATGATATCTTTTAATTTTTCAGAAAATAATGCCTCTTTGGGAAAGTCATTGATGATATGAAAAACCCGATTGGGCTATTGAATTCTTGAAAAAAGTATCATGTCGATGGATTTTATTTTACATTAAAAAATTGTACAATTATATCATATAACAGGGTGTCAATTTGAAAACTTTTAATCCAAATATCTCTGAAACTTAAAAAGTTAGAAAAGCACAATTTGGTACAAATGTTATACAGGTAGGGGGAACTACATACACCATATTTTGATTATAGGGTAAGTCACTCCTCAAGCATGATGTACCCCAACCACAAAATTTTAAATGGCATCACTCTTTTTGTGATACCTTAAATTAGTTAATTTGGTCTCTTGGAGTAGTATTCACCTGCATAAAATTTTTTCTGCTAAATTTTATACAGGGTCAAAGAAAAGTATAAGTTAAATAAAATAAACTTTGTTTTATAAAGTGGTATTTTATTTAATTAGATGGTGAAAAAAGCTTCCCATTTTGTGCTAAACAAAAATAATGATATTGTTTCAGCTCATTTCTAATATTCTGAAAGCCTTCCCTTGGAGTAGATGCACAGTATTTTTTTCAGAATGAATAAGAGTTCAAAAAGCTATAAAATACTTTATAAAGCGAGGCTTAAAAGTATGGATGAAATGAGTTGCTCCCCAATGCAACCTAAAAACTGCTGATGTTAATCAACAGTTTCAAAAATCCGAACCAAAAGTTATAGTTTCAAGTGACGTTACAATTTCTTCTAATCCTGAGTATGCGGATGCATTAGCACATTTAAAAGAAGAATGTATGTTGGCCCAAAACTTGCTTAATGTATCTGCAAAAGAATTACAAGAAAATATTGACTCCAACTTGACCGGCAATGAGGATTTTGTCAAGAAAATTATATTACTGGATAATACTGATACTTTAGATGCCTTTATTGACTTGGATACCATAAACAACGCCGATATAACTTTCGAAGAGGCTAGTTATACGGGCAGAAATCTGACCAATAATAATAATGTTCGGACTAGCGACCAAAAAAAATCTAGAAAACACAAGCACCACAAGTTTCGAAAATATTTTGACAATACTAACACAGTCGATGATGAGAACAAAGAGAATTCCAGATTAAATAAAGATGAAGACCTAAGTGAAAGGGAGAGTATTCCAGAAAATGGAGACAAAAAGCGTAAGAGGAAGAAAAACAGGTTGAGAGACAGTCAAGGATGGGAGTACAACATTAACAAAAAGAAAAGACAAGAAGGGGATTCGTATATGGGCAGAAAGGATAACAAATTTTCTGTTCAGAGAACTGAAAGAAAATTAAAAATGAGATGTTCATGTAAAGAGGGGTCAAAGAAAATTATTTTTAAATGTTATCTCTTAAATGACGAACAAAGACAAAAAATTTCAAAAATACTGGAAGTATACATGGGAGGAGAAAAATTTTTTTGTCAATGGAAGAGCGGTCTCTTCAAAAACCAAAAGGGCAAGGAACCGAAAAACCGAAGGAGAAAGTAGAAAAAAATGCTCTTGATCTTTCTTTCTTGACATAAAAAAAGAGAGAGTTAGAGTATGCAAAATGATGTTATGCAACACACTTGGTGTATCCATGAGAACTATTACTCACTGGTTAAAAAAAAGCTTTAATTCACCCAAAAATAAAAAATGTAATAATGTAGAAACTAAAGACTGCTACCAAAAACACCAAATAAGAAATATTGAGAAAAAAAAATCAGTTAAAGATTTTCTTAGTAATTTACCAAAGCTAGAATCTCATTACTGCCGCAAATCGTCTTCAAAGCTATACCTAGAACCCCGCTGGAAAAACAAAACTGAACTCTATGATTTTTATAAAAATGTTTGGTTAACATATAAAAAAATAGAACCAGTTGGATTAACCCTATTTAAATATATTTTTGAAGAACTAAATTTATCTCTCTTCAGTACCAAAAAGGACGAATGTGATATTTGTGTAGAGCACCGAACACAAAATGTTTCCGATCTACTTCATCAAGCACATATAAAAAAAAGGAGGAGGCAAGAAATTAAAAAGAAAAGGACAAGCAGTCACCCCATGAAGTGTTTACCATGGATCTCCAATCTGTTTTACTGTGTCTACAGTCAAAAGTGTCTGCCCTTTACTACAAAACTAAATTGATTCTGCACAATTTTACTATTTTTAATCTACATACAAAGGATGGTTACTGTTTTCTGTGGCACGAAGGGGAAGGGGAGTTAAAGGCAAACTGTTTTGCCTTGATTATTTGTACCTTCTTAGATACCATGGTTTTACCAACTATGGATCCAAATACCAAAACTATTATTCTTTACAGTGACGGTTGTGGTGCACAGAATCGCAATTCCACCTTGTCTAATGCCCTATTAAATTTTTCAATGGAAAAAAAAGTATGTGTTATTCAAAAATACTTAGAGAAGGGTCATACACAAATGGAATGTGATTCTATGCATTCCACAATTGAAAGAAAGATTACAGGCAGGGTAATAAACGTACCTGCCGATTACGTAAATTTGATAATAGTTGCGAGAAAAAACCCAAGACCTTATTATGTTCAATATTTGAATCATGATTATTTTAAAGATTTTTCTGTTAACTTTTTTAATTCAATTCGGTCTGGACGTAAAACTGGTGACCCTACTGTACAAGATATTAGAGCTCTAAAATATAATTCAAACAGATCCATTCAATATAAGAAGTTGGTGAATTTCAAATCCTTCCACTCAGATTTAATAAAAAATGCTTGAGTATACCCATGGAAAAGCTACCAAAACTCTATCAAGGTAAATTAAAAATTAAAAGGGAAAAGTTTGAACACCTTCAATCGCTAAAAAATACTATGGAACCAGATTACCATCCTTTCTATGACGATCTTGAACATGAATCCTAAAGGTTCGTATAACATGTAATGTTTTTCTAAGAATGTAAGTACTTAATGTTTTAAATTTTTAATTTTTTTTAAAAGCAATTAATAAACAATAAAATAATAATTAACAATTATAATAGTTGTATTTTTAATATGAAATATGCGTATGTCCAAAATGCGATGAGTTTTTATATGATTCCTGCCTAAGTCCTTTAACTTGTTTAAATAAAAAAGAAAATTATTTTTCTGACATTTCCGATATTAGTTTTCATAAAACAAAACATAATTTAAAAAAAGTCTTTGAAGTTACATTACTGTTAGTCAATAACTAGTTTTTTCGCCTACTGTAAAATTTACATTTTTGGACTTACGCAAAATTCATATGAGGCCGACGATATGGTCTTGTGACTTGTCACCGACTCACCCAAATACTTCACACCATGATTTACAGTATGGCTGAAATAATTTATGGTTCTCAAAATCATTGTGCTCTAAGGATTGCTTACCAATCTAAACTTTTATATTTCCAAATGTGCATATTTTGCGATTATTAAGTCCCAACTTCAATATGAAATTTGCTTTTGGGGTTCATGCTCAAATTACCTTTTTAATTTACTATTTGTTTCGTTGAAAAGGGCCATTAGGAATCTATGTGTAACAAAGCCTCGTGACCCTTGCCATCTATTCCTGCCTCATAATATTTTAACTCTGTATTGTCTTTTTCTTCTGGAAACAGTTTGTTTAGTATATTAATTATTAAAAAAAAAATTATGACTGTTTAGCATCATTGTTTGTAAGTTGTGTAATGTTTATTAGGACAGGACAGTTTAAATTTATACATATTTTTTTAGTTTTGTTTAAAACAATTTCGTTAGAAACAATAAAGCTTTTTTTGAGTTGAAACATAAACTAGAATTAGGTGATCCGTAAAACACTCAACAAAATTACCTACTGAGGCTACCGATTCCTCACTCATACAGTTATTTAATAATCTTCCACTAGAAATAAGAAAACTTAAAACTGAAAAAAGCCTACATATAAGAGCAAATGAACTTCTCACCAGTAAAGCCTGCTATAGTTTAAGGACATTTTTGAATGATTAGCTTTTAAGTATTCTTTATGGCTTAAATTTTAATCTAGTTTTGATGTAACTTATTGTAAATTCAGTGAATTAGATTGTTTTGGCTTTATCTCCAACTTCTATGTTTATATAGCCAATAAAGCAATAATTTTTTTAGTTTGAGCTGCATTATTTAAAGAAATACTGGAAAAAATGTCAAAAGTCAAACTTATGTGAGGCAACTAATTCTCAAATTAGAAAAAAATCAAAAAAGGATTGGAGGAAAACAAAAAAAAAGTTAAAGAATTCAGTGTAGAGTACTTCATGAAGTGACACAAGTAGAAGTATTAGGACATTGTCTCTACACCAAGGTTCAGCGATATCAGGAATTTGTCATGAATGTATAAATCAGGTACTTAAATTAAATGATTTCCAACCAAACAAAATGCAAATTCTTCAGGAATTGTGTAAAGACGACCCTGACGGAAAAGTAGAATTTTGAGAGGGAATGACAGAGAAAAATTACGTATTACTCCAGAGTTGCTAAAAAATATTTGGTTTAGCGACGATTACAAGTTTTTTTTTAAATGATTCCGTAAATAAGCACAACTGTAAATACTGGAAATCCGCACGTTTTCAGGAAAGGACACACAGTATCCAGAAAAAATCAATGTGTGGGCGGGAATTATTTATTAACGGTAATCTTATTAGCGAAACTTACATGGAAATGTTGGAAACACTCATTCAACCTAAAATTGTTAAAGAAATAGAAAATCAGTTGGATATTCATGGAGGTAGGAACTTAAACGAACATTTATTACATTTTAAAGAAGATGGAGCGTCACCCTACTATATGTTCTTACTGTGAGGCAATTTTTACATGCTGCGTTTCGTGATGGATTTCAGTGGATCGGGAGAAGAGGTCCAATGGAATGGCCGGAGGCATCACTAGATCTAACAACCCCCGATTTTTTCTTCTCTGGAGTCACTTAAAAACTTTTGTATTTAAAACATAACCAGTCTCACTCAATGATGAGAATTATTGCAGAATGTGCATCTATTATTATATTCCAAGAGAAGTATTTAAAAAAGTTTGGAAATAGATTATACTTTTGTTTAGCCCAAAATGGAATGCATTTTGAGAATTTAATTAAATAAATAACACTGCATAAAAACAGTTTATTTTATTTCACTTATACCTTTCATTTATACTTGAAAAAATTCTTGTGCAGGTGAATACTATTCCATGCCTTAAAGAGGTGGTGCTATTTAAAATTATGGGAACTTGGTGCATCAGGCCCAAGGTGTGGTTAGTACCAAATAGTATAGTATAGTACCAAATTGTGGTTTTCTAATTTTTTTTAGTCTCAGAGATATTTGCATTGAAAGTTTTCAAATTAACACCCTGTATGTTTCTGTTGAGCGTGACGGTTCCCGACGATTTCAGACATAAAACGTAACAGTTGCCCAAGACGTGGCCGCTTCAACTACTTTTAACTTATAATAATTAAATAATCTTTTCCGATTTAAAAACCAAAAAAAAAAACGCAAACGGAAAATGACGATTTCTGCCAAAAATTCCTGCGACGGATCCGCTTTGGCAGGTGTTCCCGAATTCCCGGGCGATGAGATCGTAATTAGACTGACTAGAAAAAGCGCCGCCGTCGGTTTGCGTAAATCGCCCAAAAATATGAATGAAGTGCGGGTTTTAATGAAATCACCATTGACGAGAACGTTAACTCACCATTTTAATGATTTCGGGATAAACGGGTTCGGTGAGGACCCCCCGTCCGGCCGTGATGTAATCGACCAGTTCGTTCAACGAGCACCGCTTCACCTCCTTCCCCTTTAGGTCGGACACCGCGTCCATAAAGTCGAAGTGGACGCAGCATTGCCGTAACTTGCGGATGAACAGCTCCTCCTGTTCGCTCGCCGGCACATCTAAAAACAACCATTAGTTCATAAATCAATCAATCAAACGGTACAATTCCCTACGTGGTGGGTAAAGTATCTCACTTCTGATTACACTGAGATTGACGCTACGATTTACTATTGGAATTGTCCTTTCATTTTAGTTACAGGACGAACAAAGGGATATCTTGGCTTTAAGCCTTTTTTATAATGTTTTTAATGAACATTTTGTAGGATTATCACAGAACTATGATAAATCAAGATCCGAGCAAGTTTCTTTACTACACCTGTTTTTTTTTTAATGTATTTTATTTATTTCAACGGCAAAGCTAATTTACAAGAATAAATTAAAATACATAATAATAACAATAATAAAGAAGTTTATAAAGTATCTCACTTCTGATTACACTGAGATTGACGCTACGATTTACTATTGGAATTGTTCTTTCATTTTAGTTACAGGATGAACAAAGGGATATCTTGGCTTTAAGCCTTTTTTTATAATATTTTTAAGGAACATTTTGTAGGATTATTACAGTCTCAACTATGATAAATCAAGATCTAAGCAAGTTTCTTTACTACACCTGATTTTTTTTAATTTATTTTATTTATTTCAATATTAAAAAGCCAATTTACAAGAATAAATTAAAATACATACTAATAACAATAACCAAGAAGTTTCAAAGAATATAAAAATAATCAATAATATGAAAATGAACAAAGCAATAGCAAAGATAAAGGAGCAAAAAATACAAAACGTAAAACATAACCCTATGCACAATTTCATCACTTTAGTTCCTTAAGACTTAATTTAAATGCATTAACAGAATTAGCCAGGAAGGGGCAAGGTTAAGCCCATTAAATGCTCTCATCATTCTGGTGATTGGACAAAAGAGACCGAAATTCGCATGATGGAAAGGCAAGCGAAACATGGCAGGATTCCGACATTTATTATTGATTTTGAATTGTATATTTTTCAAAATATGGGCAATAAAAAATTACATTTAATATTTTATACATTGTGAGTAAATTT
Organism: Anthonomus grandis grandis; assembly: GCF_022605725.1. Taxonomy (NCBI): domain Eukaryota; kingdom Metazoa; phylum Arthropoda; class Insecta; order Coleoptera; family Curculionidae; genus Anthonomus; species Anthonomus grandis. Next base: position 34,800,804 of record NC_065547.1, on the reverse strand, counting down.
GAACGAGTCCCTCTCGGTGTTAGACTACCGATGTTAAAAATATCCTTTATTATCTTATAATTAATATGAAAATTCTGGTAAATTTCAATGCCAGCCTTGAATGCTAGGAAATTAATAAATGCTTTTTGGTTTCAATTATTGCCACATAGTAGAATAAAAAGGTGATCATACAGGCAAGGCGTATTCAAGTCCAGAATGAACACATATATATAGACAATCTCATCATGAGACCCAAATGTCAATTTACTGTCCAATAACACCAAGTCTCTAACAGTAGTAGCAGATCTGAGAACTAAGTCCTTTATAGTGCAATATACAACCAACCAAAACAAAAACTTTCGGATTTTTGAATATTAAGCTCCAGACCATTACTTACTAACCATAAAAAAGCACTATCAACTTTAGCTTGTAAAAGTTGCGCAGCAATTGCGAATTTCATTACTTTGTATGATTTTACGTCGTCTGCAAATAATAAAACTTCCGAGTGACGGACAACACAACAAAGATCATTAATAAATAGAATAAATAAAATAGGTCCTGTGTGGGAGCCCTAAGGTACACCTGAAGACTTTAATTTCTTCAGAAATTATGCTATAAATCAATCCACTTTCAAAGACCATCGCTCAGGCCTATCGCACGCAATTGATAAATAAGATGTACATGTTTCACTCTGTCAAACGATTTCGAGAAATTAGTGTAAATACGGTCCATTAACTATGGTTCTCAAAAGCGTCTAACAAATACTGCTGATATGCAAATCAGTTATGAAAAGAACAGTACATTGATTTACTCAAAAACTGTGTTGCGCTGATGTATAATAATTATGTTCTGACTACGACATTAGAGCTCTCTGGCAAAAATTTTCCTATGATATTATACTCAAATATTTTCTGTGAACTATAAGACACTTTTAACCTAAATATAAGGTAAAGAGACTTCCCCAACAATCCAAGTACAAATTTCTTGTGAGTATTAAACTACAACACACAATACGAAAACTCGTTTAATAATAGTATTTGTTCCACCAGACGTTATTGAATTACAGAAAAAAATCTCAAAAAAATTGATAAACAACATGAATTAATTAATTAATTAAAATTAAAGGGACAATAAAAATAATAATAATAATCATAATATAAAACACAAAAAAAAGCAATAACACAATTGAGCTCTTTATTTAATAGAATTCACTGCTAGTCAACACCATTAGACAGATCAGTATGAATAAATTGAGAATTAAATTATTACTTAATGAATCATATTCAAGAAGAGTAAGTCTCTACATCTAGCAAAATTCTATAATAAATGGCAACAATGTATATTGGAATCCATAACAACATAATTAATGTTTTTATACATTCTAAAGAATATTGGATCAAGAACAAATCATGGCTTGTGTCTGGCCTTCACTCAAGGGATGTGAAAAGATAGTTGTGCTAGAAGAATTGGGCTCTCTATTTTGTTATTAACAAGCTTCCACAAAAAAAAATTGTGAGCATTCAATGTATACACAGAGATTCAACACCAAGCCCTGACAAAAGTGTTGGAAACATAATCCAACAATTATTTGTTAATATCAAGTTTTATAAAAGGAGTAAGTGTGGCAACACAGCGCTAATATGTACAGCCTGTCAGTTGCGCCACCTGCTACCACTGACACTTGAGACGATAATCTCATGATGTCAACGTGTAAAAGATTCGTTCTTTGTCCTCTATATTTTTTATAAATTTAAATAATTAAATAACCATAGGTTACGCACCTTAGGTTTAGGCTCTTCCCCAATAGGAATCCTGTTGTATATAATGTGTATAAAGTCCGTGTAAATAGTGTAAATTATAGTGTATAAAAAGGAGAAGTGAAGTGATTCATTTAATCCCAGGCCTTTTTCTTTAACCCCTTTATGTTGGCAGTTACTTAGGCTTTGAGTGAATTAAGCTCTCTCTTTGAGTCTGATTCTTCAAATTGTGAATGATACTACGCTTCTTTAGTACCACAAAGATCAGATCTTAGATCAAAGATCAGACCTTAGATCTATCATTGTTAAGGATCTTCGTAAGATTCGGGAGTGGCGTACATCTAACAGTCTGGTGTTGTGGACAAGGGTCTTGTTTCAAGTTCTTGTTCATGGTCTTTTATTTGCTGACTTAATTTTTTAGGTCTTGATATTGAAAGAAATCTAAAATTTGAAAACCATATCTTGACTCTTCATCCAAACTATTTTCAGGATGTTAAAGTGGCAATGCAGGAACTGATGGGAAAGGTGGTTGCATACTAAATGTATTTTGCACTGCTTGAGTTTTGGGGTTTGTTTACAAAAGAAATACTGAATATTTTTGACCTGATTCAGAAAAAAGCTACAAGATATCTTTCTTCTGTTGGTTTAAGGAGTTCCTGCAGACCACTCTTTATTTCAGAGCAAATTTTAACTGTTCACTCACTATTTATATTGGAGACAGTGGCACTCATCCTTAAATCTGATAGACCACCATCAAATACTGGACATGTTACTCGATGATTCCATGATTTTTCTTTGCCCATACCAACATCATCCCTTACTAAAAACTCTCTTATTTATATAAGACACAAGATTTATAAGCATGTCCCTCTCTCCATCAGAATTCTTTTATAATTCTAGAAAATGTTCAATATGCATGAAAATGTTCATAAAGTTCCGAAACAATCTAATGTTGCCTAAAGCATATTATAGCCTTGAGAAGTTTTTTTAACGATTGTTTTCAGTAATAGTTTTCTAGTTTTGTGTTTTATGTTATCTTGAGTATTTTAAATATTTTTTTTTGTATTATACCTACCAGTGGGTTATTAAACAAGAGTTAATTTGGGTTCAGGAAGAACAGGGACATGACACAGGGTATACTTAATATAATAGTTAATACTATGCAATATTTATGTGAGCAATGCTATAATACAGTTCTGTTTTGTAAACTCAGCAAAGCTTTTGACTGTGTAATCATCTTAAGTTCTATAATTTTAATCAAATTCCACTATCTTACTATCCAAGCTCTGGAATCCTACCTAACTGAAAGGTATCAGAGAAATGTTATAGGGATGACTGTAAAGCTACATTTAGAACTCTTGGAATACTCACACAACCTTCTCTCTATATTCTGGAGAACCTGTTGTATGTTAAAGAAGCAGTTTTTAGGAGTAGATGTTGGCCTCCTATTTTTATTGCATCTGTAATTATGTTCTCTTTCCCTGGCGCTTTGTTTTTTGTGTGATGTCAGGATTTTCTACAATTCCTCCACTATTTGAAAATTTGAAAACCATATCTTGACTCTTCGTCCAAACTCTCCATCAGAATTATTCTATATTTCTAAAAAATGTTCAAGATGCATGAAAATGTTCATGAAGCGCCTAAAAAGTCTAATTTTACCTAAAACATATTATAGCCTTGAGAAGTTTGATGATTCTTTTCAGTAATAGTTTTCTAGTTTGATGTTTCATGTTATCTTATTTTTTAATTGTATGCACCAATGGGTTCTTTAACAACAGTTAATTTGAGTTCAGGATGAACAGGGACAACACAACCATTTTAAGTTTTATAATTTTAATGAAATTCTACTATCTTTCTATCCAAGCTCTAGAATTCTACCTAACTGGGAGGTATCAGAGAAATGTTATAGGGATGACTGTATGGCTACATTTAGAATTCTCAGAATACTCACACTACCTTCTCTCTATATTGTGGACAAGCTGTTGTATGTTAAAGAAGCAGTTTTTAGCAGTAGATGTTGGCCTCCTATTTTTATTACATCTGTAATTATGTTATCTTTCCCTGGCGCTTTATTTTTTGTGTTTTTTAATACTAATTCTATTTCCTCTATGGTAATATTAGAATGACAACGCCATCCAAATGTCAGGATTTTCTAAAATTCCTCTGCTATATTTAATATTTCCTTTCTATTGGTCGTAAGTTAATACTCCATATGTGTTGCTCATTTTGCATATTTCTTTCCTTCCGTTCGTAATTTTTTTGGAGTACCTTAATGCTTTTGTTGTTTTCTATGGTCGTTGAATTTCTCTCACTTTCTACCTTCTTGTGTTTCCTTATTTCTTTGGAGATTTGACTGTTTATTTCCCTTAGATCTTCCTCTTTTGTTTTTTCTTTCTTGCATTATTAGTTCTCCAGTTTGCTTGTTGTCTGGGCCTTTACTGTTATTAAAGGTGTCTATCTTTAACTCTTCATTCATTCTTCAAGTTCTTTTAATAGGTCGTAAATGCATTATTGGAATTTATAACAATTAATCGGCGGATGCCAAGGTCTTTTTATCTAACGTCTTGACCATTTTGCGACGCTCCTCTTTTAAATTGAGACAAACGTTTCTCTTACCATAGTGTGGTCACTGCCTGTGGTAAATCTATTTAGTATACTGATACATCTTTGACGATATGTTTATTGTCGGTTATTACAAAGTCAAGATCTTATTTTTTGTCAGACCGTTTGGGCTTTTCCAAATCCAAGTCCTTAATGAGCAAACAGCGTCCTATTTAAAAATATATACAATACATTATATTATACAGGGTGATTAAAAAAAAAGGTATTTATTAGAAGTTTTTCAAATTAATTTATTTTCGCATCGTATTCCTGCCACTCGGCCTCATTTCTCGGTTTCACATACACACACATCGCGCTAAAGAAGCGAAGAGGGCCGAAATAAATCGATATAGTCAGCAGCGTCAGCGACACCCGGTCGCTGACTAATTGCCGACCGATCTTCGTCAGCTAATAAAGTTACGTTATTATTACTATGATGATGATGATCGCTGAGGGCAACTTTTCCCGTAAAGTGCTTTTAAATTCGATTTCGCAACGACGAGGACGACAATTATTAATTCTCACGGCCGCGAAAATATAAAAACCAAACAGAACCTTATTGGGAATTCATCGCTTTCATACATGACAAATTACGTTCAAATTTACACCTAATCGAGTGCTATGAAGTGTAAATTGCCATCGATTCTTATTATTGTATGTGGCAACGTTGCTTTTGCCTCACTGAGGTAAAAATATGTGACTGGATAGGACCACAACAATTATTCATAATTAAGCTGGCCTTTTAGAAGTAACTTTTCAAAAATGTTAAATCAATTAGAGCAAAACTAATGAATTTTCTTGCAAATGCACATTCAAGAAAAATTGAGCAACTAACGCCAAATTATTATATATAGTACGTCAAATTATTTCATGAACTTTTGCAATGTGTTGATCTCCTTCAGGCTATTTAATATGTATTTTGGCACAATTGAACCAATTGAGCTGAAGCTATGTGATGATACATTACTTGGATTTGGCATCCAGCAGACCATAAAGGTTGCACTCAGAAGAAATGCCTTTATGAGTGTAAATATGAATGTTTATCAGTCTGGGGTATCAATAGATCTTCACATTCTACCATCCAAAGCATACACCTGGTTAACTAATGATTTTTCCAAAATTAAGTTTTTCCATCAATGCATTCATTATTTCTACATATCACTCTTCTTTTCATTTTACAGAAACAAGCATTGTTTGTTAATAATATTGATGCAATATTGATATAATATTTTTTAGGTGTGCACAATTATGCAGATCTAATCTACTGGAACACCTAAAAAATATTGAAGCAGTCGGAATGAATTTTCGGCAGTATGTTTTAAAAAAGCTCTGCTCTGTTTACTTAAAGTAGAGAGAGAAATAGTAAAGAGTAAAGAGAGAGAAATGCATTCGGTGAAATTCTTGTTTAATTTACTTAACCATAAAATTGACTGCCCATCCCTTTTGCAAAGGATTTGCTTTCATATACCACGCCCAGGATCCAGACAGTGTCCAGCTTTTAACTTGGACACAGCCAGGTCCAACATTCTGTACCAGAGTCCTATTCACTTTATGTGTCAAAACTTTAACACTATTGCTGATTCTTGTGACATTCACCATGACAATTTGGCACTTATCTTGAATCACCTGCGTATGGTCGGTGGGGGAGGCTAGGTTATTTAGTTTTTAGTTATTTAGTTTTTAGCTTGAATACATTTATTTACTCATTTTTTTTTGCTCTTTTGATTTAAATTAATGCTTGATTCTTATTCTAATTTAGTGTTGATTTTTTATTATTTATTTATTTTCTCAAGTTCACTACTTTTTTTTTTTTTTTATTATATAGCAATTCTTTTATAGTTCTTTTATAGTTTAGTTGCATGATTCTAATACAATTCATGCATTCGTACAATTATATATTTAATTGATTTTCCTGTAACTGGGTATATGTAACCTGTTGGAAATAAAGCTAGTTGGAAATAAAGTTATTATTATTAAAATTGAAAAGCCCTTACTCTTTTAAATATGTTCTCCGTGGCCATATTACATACCTCTTGGTAGAATGCTTAATCCTGCGACAGCTAGACTTCTGTAACTCGCAGAATAGTATAAATTTATGTGTTTTGCATATGGAGGTCGTAAGTTTGACCACATCAATCCATTATATGTCAATAATAAACATTTAAAATACAATTTTCGTGTTAATCTCTACTTTGCTATGTTTGTATACAGGATAATAAAAAACAACTCTCAATCTGATCTTACAGAATACTTAACTGCAAGGCAATTTTACTGAAATTCAGACAAGTGAATAAAACAACGGTTTCGGCCTTGTAGTATGGGGAGGAACATACAAAAGTGATTTACAACCATTACGGGTAATACAAAACTCCATATTAAAGATCATTTTTAAGAAAGATAGGCAATATCCAACTAAATCATTGTATAACAGTGACATCTGCAACTGTTTATACATACATTATATTTGTACCTATATAATCTTTTTTTAAAAAGAGCTTCAGTTATAATTGTGTTAACTTATATAATAATTTACCTCTTCAATTTAAGGTATGCAATACTGGTTATTTAAGGTCTAAGTACAAGAGGTATTTATTAGATGTGCAGTAGATTTTTAGGACTTTTTTAGTGACAGATATACTGCATTGTTATATTGTTATGGTTGGTTAAAACTGTTTTATCCTCAGTGTTATCTCTTAAAAACATTCTATTGGACTTTCTCTGTTAACATTTAAAGATGGTGAACTTAATATCCGGCGAATCGGTTGAGTAGAAGACCGGTCAGGAGGCTAAACTTCGCCATTTGCGCTGTTCTTGTCCATATGATGTAAGTGTACATTTTCATGTTTTTGCATTGTATGTACAAAGAAATTGAAATGAAACACTAAAAAAATTAGTAAACCATTATCATCAAACAAGAGCAAATGTTAATAGACACTTAATTTGGTGGTTTAATAAAAAAACTATAAATTTAAAACTTACAAATTATTTAGCACCAAAATTTTACAACTTAATACCAAATAAAATTAAAACTTTAAGTAGGATTAAGATTTTTAATGAAAGGTGTAAGGACTTTATTGTAAATAATTATGAAACTTTTTCTAAACCTTTGTCATAGGTTAGAAAAATAGGAGTTAATTCCACACTGTAAATAAATAAATGTATGATACATTTTTAGGAAATAGTATATAAGTAATATTTCCGTGCACATACAGGCGTAACCTCTAGGTGCCTATTAAACAAAACTTTTAATAAAAAAAGCAATGTCTATGATGAACTCAAATGTATTGTATGAATATTTAAATTTGAATAAAATTTTATTTGATTTGGATTATTAAATTTAACTTATTTTTGACAATATTTACCTATATTACTTATTTTATCTGTTCTAAACACTGTTGGACCTACTATTGTATTCTGTGTTATCTTATTTCTCTTTGCTTTGTTAATAACATTTTATATGTTGTAAAACAATAAAGCGATATTTGGCTATAACATTTAATCAAGAACATTGTAAATCTCTTCATTCAGGATTTACTATACAATGTGGCAACATTACATTTGAGTCAGGGATACCTCAATAGTTGATCAGGCATGCCAAGGTGGAGCTTAAATTAATAAGCGGCATTGCAAACTCAATTTTTATAAGTAAAAATGCGATAAAATCTGTTTTCTTAATATGAGTGTTGATGATGGAAGAATAAAGAATGCTTATCAGTTGGGTTTTATACTTTGTTGTTTCTGAATAGAATTTAAATATTTATATGTACTTTTTGATTAGATGAAAGTAATCTCATTATATCATAGCTATCCCTATATATATATAAACTAATTAGAAAACTCTGAGTAATAAATTTTGTTGTAAACAATGATGAAATGAGAATAGATTAAATTTGTTACCAAACATCCTAAAAAAAAATTCCTAGATATTTTGGCGCTCTTAAGTTTCATATGAGTATTTACTGATTAAATAAATTGATAGTAGTGATTAGGCTTAGTGAAATAACAATAACGAATAAAAAAGTGGTTTTGCATTAGGTGCCCTTACAGGGTATTCCTCATCTTAATTCTTTATAAATTTCGCAACATAAATTATCATGGAAGAGCCATATAATAGATCTGGCCATAAAACTCTCGTGATTCTTTTTCTGTTGCGCAGAATTGTTCAATTGGCGCCTCCAGTAGTATGTAGAACGGCGTATATAGGACCTTGTCAAAGTTGTCATATGGACTTTAAGCAAGTAACGAAAAACCTGGTTTTGAAGATCTGTACATACTCATTGGACCAATTCTACAATAGTCTTTAACCTAGTCTATCAAAATTTATCGAATATTATACTTTCATACCTGTATAACAAATGTTTCATATATACTTAGTGAGCATTTCTGATGCGAACCAAAATTGTATTTTCTTTTATATTGTGAACAAAATGTAAGTTTTTTGTTTGCTATGTTATGTAGGTAAAACTCTGATACATTAATGTCTCCCTTTATGCACTGTATTATTGGAGTTTGACAGTCTATACCTTTTGACAATGCTAAGCTGTTGGATGTATATGAGCAAATAAAGAAGTATTATTATTATTATAACATATCTAATGTATCATGACATCCTTGAGAAAATTGCATGTTCCAAGGCCTCCCATTTTTTTAAATTTGTTTTTTGCTTATTTTAGGACCTACTCGATATTATCGTCGATAACGTATAGACATTTCCAAGTCTCCTAAACTGTTTTACAAATTTATTATAGTCAGGACACGCTAGATTAAAATTTAACAATTCTGAGACCAATTTGACATTTGACAAATGTATATTAACAGTGTTACTAAGAAGCCAAATAAAAATAAACTTATACCTTTGACCAATATTCACTACAAAAAATACTGTCATTCCATTTTGAATTTCGCGCCACTATTTAGTTAATTGGCAACAGTTTAATTTATCAAGATGTATGAAAGTAACAGATGTCATTTTTGTTTTAAGATTATTTGACGATGCAGGGAAATAATTTATAAAAAACAGTATTTTTCTCTACCCGACGCCTAAGTAACGTTGCCACGTTTCTCATTAATTCCAGACTGTATATATGACGATCACGTCGACCTTTCCAATGGACTGGATATAAAACCCGGTCTAACGGCGATAATTAAATTGTGCAAAACTGAATGACAAACGCGATAAGCGATTGTGCATCCGGTTTTCCATTCAAGGGGATGTTAACAATGGGCGTATGCCCACACACAACATGTATAATAGTGCTTTCTCCCTTCTTTGTGTAACTAAGATGTAAAATCCTGTGTTATCTCTTGAAATTATAAAGAAATCGAAGTTTAATGACAGGCATGATGAGGCACCTTTTAGTGGAAACTACATTTCAGACACTCTAGAATTTTCGTAAAATTCTAAGGACTTGATTAAATCAATATAATCAATAAATCATTTCAAACTTGCAATGATAAAGGCAAAATCTCCAATAAATGGTTATTAATTTCCTATATTAACTTTTCAAAATACATTGTCTCATGGGTCATTGGATCATTTTTGAATCATTATCACAAAATCACTTGTTCGGAAAGAAGCTGAACTACTAATGAAAAAATGAATACTAAGGGTATAGACATAACTATTTATTTAAATTATTCTGTGCTGTATAACTTTTTGTTAATAGCTGTATCAACTTCCAAAAGAACAACCTGTTTTCAGGTGGCCACTAAAGCCCACCAGATGTTCTGTATTATTTATCTATCTATGAATTTACAAATTCTAATTGTTTGGTGGAACTGTTTGATTTGAAGATTTTCTGATGGATTTCCTCCTCCTGTCAAGATCAGTTGATGCTTGAGAGAGTTATATAACAGAACTAAATACTAAATTTTTCTAAGCTATTATAGCTAATATTTTAGGACACGGTCCATATCCCATCTGGGGTCTTGTAATGTTACGATTATTGTATGTAACATTGTAATATATTGTAATATTATGTTTTTGGGCTGAATAAAGAATATATATATATACGGGGTGACCGCATTTCAAAAGTGGTTGTTCCCAATATGTGCTATTTAAAAAAATTAAGTTGTAAATGCCAAAATGAATGGTTTAGACATTTTAAATAGGCTTGTGAAAGATTTAAAGTCATAAAATGTAACGAAAAGTATTTTTCCGTGATTACTTGATTAAAAATTAAAACTTTCAACACATTCATGGCACCCTATTTTAAAATTTAAAAAAGTGATTTTTTCTATGAGTATAAAACAAAAAGTGGAAAATACAGTATAATTGATTTTAGAACCTTATTTTTTATTGAAATACGTAAAAAATAGAACAAATGTCCCATTTATAATAAGAAAGTTAGTGTCACTTCCTGTTAAACCGGAAGTGATGGAAAATAATAGAATATGTCAAAAGATGCTCTCCTAACTATTCTATCGCTATACCAAATTTTAATAGTTTATCTTGAAAAGTAATTTATATAGTTACTTTATAGTTATAGTATTTATATAGTTAGGAATCCTTGAAGCAGCTTGACTCAGTCAAGGATTTGGATGTCTTTTTTGAAGCTGGTCTTACTTTCCTCGACCACTTGACAAACCTGAACAAACTATAAAGTTAATAAGTTGCTTGGATTTATCAAAAGATCTTACAAAGACTTTACCAATATGTCAGCATTGAAGACAGAAATTCACCTCACCTGGTCTCTTCTTAAAATCGCCTATACAATTTGATCACCTAATTCTCGAATCCATATTAAAAGTTTTGAAAATGTTCCGAGCAAGTTTATCAGGTTTACCAGATATCCTCTTATGAAGTTGGGCATGGAACTTACCTATACCAAGATCATGTCCAATTTAAATATTAACTGCTTATCAAGCAGAAGACAGTTCTTTCATGTGTTTTTGCTGTGGTCTTGCAACCTGTGCAAGAAATGGTCAGTCATGATTTCAAAACTTATTTGTCCCAGTTTTCTTCAATTTTCTTAGGAAAATGTTCCTTCTGGTTGTGTTTTGGGTCTAATTTACATATTAATAGTTTTGCAAACCTCCAAATGACTGGTAAACTTACCTTTACTAATAATCAAACAATTATGGTCAAGAGCTGATTTTAATTCATCTGACTGGATCTCAAGAAAATAACATTATATTGTGATTGTAATGAATTGACTTTTAAATTTATTTATTTATTTAATAGACGGGATCAACCCCATTACAAAAAAAAAATATTACAAAGTTCAATAGTTACACCCAACCATAACTTAAAACAGCTAAAATACAAATATGTTTTTACAGGCAAACCAACATAAAATCAACAGAAGAGTTTACACAATCTCTCTAATTTGATTCCTAAAACTAGACAAGCCAATGCCCACAACTTCAATATCCTCATGGTTGATAATATTTAAGGTTCTTTCGATAGGGGAGTGAGTGGCATAGTTGGTACTGTGAAAAGGCAAAGCAAATAGTCAGTTTCGTCTCAAGAGTCTTGAAGGGACATTAAAGCTAATTCTACCAAGAAGGTTGGGGCATACAATCAGACCATTATATAATAGGGGGACCATATCATTGAGCCATACTCCAATAAAGAAACCACCAAAGACATGTACACTCTCTTACAGGTCTTGACTGATGGCTCTCTGCAGTTACGCAGAACAAAACCCAGAACCCTGGAGGACCTAACCACTATATTATTTATGTGTATATTAAAATTTAAATGATCATCAAAATAAATGCCAAGATCCTTGATTGTATCAAAATACTGAACAGGGCTTCCCTCTATATTGTATGATGTTACAACTTTTTTACTTCTTTTGTCAAAACTAATATAATTACATTTCTTGTATGTTTAAGAATAAGATATTGTTGACACACCAATCATTTAGCCTATTCAGGTCATTCTGTAACAAAATTTCTTTTGGGCGTTACCGAAAATTTTTTTGTAACAAAATCGGTCTTTGGGCGTCTGGATTACTCTATAAAATTTCAGGTCATCTGCAAACAATAAAAAGGCACTATTTTCAAAACATGTAGCTATATCATTAATGAAAATGTTAAAGAGCAATGGTGAGCAGTGTCCACCCTGAGGTACACCAGAACATACATTGATATTGCTGGATCTAGCACTACCCAATCTAACCTGCTGAGTCCGGTCTGACAAGAAGCTTGTGAACCAGGCAACTATATGATTGGAGAAACCAAACACTCTAAGTTTCTTCTGCAAGATTCTGTGATCGACTCTATCAAAAGCCTTGGAGAAGTCTGTATAAATCACATCCATCTGACATCCCCTCTCCAAGGCATCCAACAGATCCTGCTGATAGATCAACAAGTTAGTGATCGAGCAACAGCTCCTTGCAATAGAAATAAATTTGGTCGTAGATAAGACTGTCCAACAGTTTTGAAATGGCCGACTGGATGCAAACGCCCCTATAGTTGCCTATTTGGTCATTATCATTTGATTTAAATATTGGTACCACAAAACTATGCTTCCATAATGACGGAAAGAGTGCTGAGCCAAGGGATTTCTGAAAAAGGAAGAATAGAGGGCGAGAAACAGTACAGACACATTTTTGTAAAAAATAGTTTGGTATCCCATCAGGACCAGAACTAACTTTGGCCTTTAATTTTAAAATTTTATCAAAAATCAAACCAACAGACAGTTGGGGATGAGGAATTGTCATATTTTCTCCCACCTGTTGACCCATATAATAATTGTTATTTTTATTTATATTACAGTTGAAAAAAACTGGGCAAAACCCTCCGCTATCTGTTCACAACCAGAAAATTCATTATCACCATAATACATTGAATTTGGAATTTCATTTACCGCCTTCCTACTGTTGAGGTGAAACCAAAAGCTTTTAGGGTCAGTACACAGTAATTGGTCTAAATTTAAAATATAATCACGGTAGCAAATATTCGTTAAAGTTTTGCACCTCGCCCTGAGATTAGAAAAAGTGACATAATCAGATTGATCATGAGTACTGATGTAATTCTTGTGAGCAATCTTCTTCTGTTTAACTAGATATTTAAGTTCACCCAAGAACCACTTGGGAAAATCAGATGTCTTACATCTTTTGAGAGGAACAAAAGGGCTATTGCCATGTTTAAAATGTGATAGAATTTTAAACATGGCAATAGCCCTTTTTTTAGATTTAGAAATATGAAAACTAGGTCTCTTTTCTTTAAGGAGAATTTGGTAGGCATACATGTGATAAAACTTCAACTGTATGTACATAATTAATTCTGAAGTAGATATTATGGCTTTAGCATTTAAATTTTGTACTCACCTTACATGTGTATTGTAATGAATAAAAAAAATACTTTAAATCTATTTAAATTGGAATTTCCTGAACTTTAGGAACATTATTCAAACACAAAAATATCTGAAGAATAGTCCAGTTCCATTAACTCAACAACTATTTTTCAGATATGACCAATTAGTAAATCAGACCCAAAGGCTCAGCCTGAGCTACTTTAAGGAATTCTAAATGTTTATTAATTCTATATAATGTAATTAGATTTTATTCTCCTGAATAATCAAAGATTGTTGAGGGGAGGAGCTAAAATTCCTGAATCATTGAATAAATTTTTATGCTAGTAATTATAGAAAAAGTTACAGGCACAATTACACCAAAATTAAATCAAACTATGATTTTATTATGAATTCTAGTAATTGTCAGCAGGCTAAGTAAAGCTTGTGAAGACTCTCAACTGTTATTTTATTTGTACTTTATTTTGACTTGTCAAAATAAATATAGGTGTATACTTATGAATAAATACTACTATTCTTCAGATCTGGCCCATAGTGAATACTGGCTGTTTGCAGACCTCAAAAGAGTGCTCCAGGAAAAGATATTTCCATTTGGTCATTTCTAATAATAAGCACTATTATAAAAGCAATGTAAAATTGTTTTACACAAAAGTCAAATATATATCATATACATTTGGGAACTCCTTAAAGATAATTTACAACTGCTATCTCACAAATTCCAGGTTAAAATCTAAAACTGGTGTCTTGCACTTGAGCCAGTTAAACTCACAATGACTTGGAACAAAATATATCATTATTTGATAAGAATAGGCAAACACTTAGATAATATAAAACAAAGACCTCATAGGAAATTTTTTGTTTGTAATTTAAAAGTATTCATATTGATTTATACTGATTTTGGTGTTCTACAGTTACAAAATGATATTAATCTCTTGTTTTGAATGGTTAAACATAAATGGAATGTTTGATTTTAAAAATTTGAAATTGTTCAATTAACTTATCTCTTGGAAAATGTGACATTTCAAACTTTTTCAAGAATCTGTTTGAAAGATTTATTTAATCTAAAGTTTCATGTTTCATGTACCTACTAACTACAGCATGCATAGTCCAATTCATAGACTGCAGAGAGATTTCAACAAATATTATAAACTTCCAATTCATCATCAGTGCCCAAGGTTATTTAAAGTAAATTAATTAAAATTATTACTGATAAATAAATAAACTAAAAAATATTTTAATTTTATTAATAATCTTTTATGACCCTTTTATATTTATTTATTTATATATGGGATGTCCCCAATAACAAAATAAATTGCAACAATAATTAATAACCTAATCATAACAATAAAAAAATAATAAACAATATTCCTTAAGTAATTAAACAAAATTTGTCAAATAGTTATGAAAATAAATAAGAAATTATTAAATATCATGATATTATCTGTAACTCATGCTAAGGTGGGATAAAATTGTTGAGCTTATTCAGTTACATTTCAAGTACAATGTAAGTATCATAAAAACTAAGAAACTCTGTTACTGGACCCATCTCACTTTCCATTAGTTTGTGAAACTAATAAACAAAAACAACTTGTCTCATTCTCTGTGATCTCAGAATGGAAAAATAAAAAGTGTTCTGAAGTGCATCTTTCAAATGGAACATTAAAATATGTGCAAATATGATGTCTCCAATGAAAATTAGGATGCAAAAAGCATTTTTTATATAAAATAAACAAACACATTCAAATACCAAAAATTAAGAAAAATATAAATCTTAGATTTGTCAACTATTTGGTCTCCAAGGTCTATAATATTATTTCACTAGAAATAAGAAGCATATACAAATCTAAATTAGTTACAAGAAATCATAAGATGAATATAGTTGAAAACTTAGAATTAATTAAAGCACTGTTTTAAGCCAGAACTTTTATATTTTATATATATTTTTTTTATCAAAAATTTTGTTTAATTGGCACCTAGAAGTTGATACCCCTGTATGTTGATACCACTGAAATATTACCTATATACTATTTCCTAAAAATGTAAATGTATCATATATTCATTCATTTTTCTATTTATTTACAAGGGTGGAATTAAATCCTATTTTCTACCCTATGACATAAATTTAGAAAAAGTTTCATAATTATTTACAATAAAGTCCTTACATCTCTCATTAAAAATCTTAATCCTACTTATAGTTTTAATTTTATTTGGTATTAAGTTGTAAAATGTTGGTGCTAAATAATTTGCAAATTTTAAATTTATAGTTTTTTTATTTGGTGGTATAATTAAGTGTCTATTAACATTTGCTCTTGTTTGAGGTTGATGGTTTACAAATTTTTTTAGTCTTTCTTTTTTATGTATATAGGTACAAATATAGTGTATGTATAAACAGTCTAAGTTGCAGTTGTCGCTGTTATACAATGATTTAGTTGGATATTGCCTATCTTTGTATTACCTGTAATGGTTGTAAATTACTTTTGTATGTACCCCCCATACTACAAGGCCGTACCGCAGCAATGATTCCACTAGAGATTTATATACTAATTTTATCAGTTTAATGCAGAGAAATTCTCTAAGAAGATTTATGAATAAGGTGTGAACTAATATTACTCTTGTTTCAGCTGAATTTCTGATCTGTTTTTTTTTACTTCTCTATTGCCTTGTTGATTTTATATACATCATCATAATGTTTTTATTAATCAATGGTTTATACATACAATTAGATAGAGTTCATTGTTTTTTTTTTCTTTATTTTTTATAAGCACTTACAGATGCTAAGTCATCTAGGTGCTATTTAAGTAAACTTAGCTGTTTAAATAATGCATTAAATTATATATTATTTCCTTACAGAGGCAAATTTTGGCTAAAAGCTACTATTAAATGCATTCACCTTCTTAAAGATTTGGCTTCCCTTTATTAGCCAATGTCACTAAAATCTAGTTAATCTTTTAAAGGTCAGCAGCAAGAATGGATACATGTCTGTTATTAAAAAAAAAAACCTATATATTCTGATAAACTAAATAAAGAAAATAATTAATGATAGTCCAAATAATCTTTGTCTTATATATTCGACAAAAGTGTTTCTGGGTCAAATGTTTTAAAGCAAATTTGATTCCTGAAAAACTGACTTGACCTTGAGACTCGGACTTGAAATTGATTTCAATATTCATTCTAATGGAATATTCAAAACTGAGACTGTATCCACATAAATTTGAATACTGCCATAACATTTTAAATTTTAACTGAGATTGTATCATGACTGAGTGTATTACTAACTTTTGCCACTGAATACAACATGTAACATAATGTTATTATCATTATTAGAACCCAAGAGTGGTTACATAAAAAAAGTTCTTAATCTGTAATAGTTATTTATATTTCGCTTCTGTAATATTTGGTAATAATAAATAAACATTGACCTGGTCATCATATTTGACAGTTGATTGTTGAAAGGCATTAACTCACCTTTCAAGAGGGGCAAGGATTGCAGTTCAACATCCTGGTTGCTCCTGTACCTGGAGCTCCCCTGGGACTTTTTACTTTTCTTTTTTAAGGACCGTTTGGCGAAAGGATCGATCCGGTCTACGAACGCTCCGGTAGACATTTATCCTACTTCTTCTTCCCTGTTTTATTTATCCTTATGAACAGCCACTGAGTAGTAGAGGGGGGGAGGAGCTACAATAAAAGGTAAAAATATACAGGAATTACGCGGGGGTCCTATGCGGCATCTCACCACCGATACAAAATGCATCAAAATTCCCGAATCATTTGTATTTTTTTTTAACAGGCCAGTCTAAGGATGACGAACGGTCGCGAAATATCAATTGACAAGAAGAGTGTGGCTGGGAGCCGCGAGGTGTGTTCAGTCCGCACGCCCTTTTCCCACGATTCCCGTCTATTTTTTCAATACGTTTGAACGATAAAAACGGGGTTAAAGGATCGGGAAGTCGCGCAACGATAATATCAGTTTGTTTTTTAGTCGAATTAAACGCGAAACCGCACTTAGCACTGTCGTTTATGAGCTGCCTCGGTAAAGTCCACCACCCGCCATCAGCTGGTTAATTCCCGTGAAAATGCACTTTTTCGCGGGGTTCCTGCTCGTTCCCGCTCACGCTACGCATCGTACGTGCCTTAAACTATACGACGTTCACGTTTTTTTAATGGAATTTACGGGAAAACCGATAGAAATATTAAATTTTTACTGTTAATTTTTGCACACCGAGTGACACCGATGCCGTAAGTGCCTTGGGCTGAAAATAGATGGTGGGGAGTGGGCGCATAGTCAAAATGGCGACTTTAACAGTTTTTTATTTTGCCGTTTACCACTTTAAAATAATATGAGAGTCACTGGTGGACATAAAAACGCTTACTTAAACCAGGAATTATTAAATAATACGATTTTAGAGTTGAAATTATTAGAAAAAGGAAAATTCAACTGAGAGTCAGGTTTCATAACGACCAATCGGGGCGTAGATTATTCAAGCACGTTATTGGTCGGTTTGGAAATAACGATTGTCATTTTGACGTTTGTGACAACCAATCAACAATGTTGCCAAGCTTGGTTAGAAATGTATTTGTAGGTCACGTAAATTCGTTAGATTAGCTGAAAAATCTAGCTAAAACGGACGTTTCTTCTAGTTTAAAAAAAGAAAAAACAATTAATTTTTAAATAGCTAAAACATTCTTCGTTTCACATTTTGGTGAATACCCAAATTTTTCACTCGCTTTGAATTAAGGCGCGTACAGACATAGAACAAAACTCCGTTTCGTAACATCGTCGTGCAACAAAATGCTGTTACGTAGTGAGTTCGGTACTCCGATAAATTATCGTGTAACAGCATTGTAGTATAACCTATAGCAGAATATTCTGCCGTGGCATTTTTTCGATTACCATTTTAATTTATTTAAAATAGTCGAGCAATAACGAAGCAACAATACTGGAAATTGCTGCAGCAACACATATTTATATACACTATCATAATAATAACAAAAAAAAACGTAGACAAAAAAGACGTTAGTGCCAAACTCGGTTATTCGCTAGTAGAAATATACAGTGTCGAAATAGTTTATTGTGATATCTTTTTGTCCCATAGAAACAGTACATTTTTAAGGACAAACCAGTTACTTTAGCGAATTAAATACATATTTACAAAATACTTTTCTATTTAAAAATCACACAGTCCATTACATAAAAAGCAAATTAATAACTAAATCATCCCATTATTATTGTAATATGTTGATTATTATCGAGTTACATTATTTAGATTTCTTTTAATAGCTTTTTAAACGTAATCTACGCAATATATTGAAATTTACGAATCTAAAAAAAAATTATTTAACTCGAACGCCGATTGGAACTACCACGTGGCAACTTCGCTTAAAGGATCATCAGCTGTCACTGTCAGTGACATATGTCAAAATACAAAAATTTTCCGAATTTTCATATAATAAACTTACTAAAAAAAAAATACTACGAATAAACAAATAAAACTTTTCCATATTAACTCTCATCTAATATCAATGTTCGAGTCAAATACAAGCAATTATTCGCCTTGTATTTGAACCGAATCGCACATAACCTTAAAGTCGTGATATGGACAGGAGAGTGGACGAGAGGTTTAGGAAGCCCAGGCGTACCAAAGGGACCCCGTTTTATACGCAAAGGAATTATTGGGCGGCAGGCGGGATCGCTCTAGCAGGTCTGTCTTGGTTTTTGATGGAGTAAGTACATTTTCCTTGGTAGAATAAGTTACTCTCTTTATTCATTCACAATCACTAACTGTTAGGAAAGTCAATTTATTTAGAAAAACTATAATCTTGAAACAGATAAAATAGTGTTCAAGATATTTTTATGTTCAGTATTGAAGGATATTCCTGGTCATATAAAATCTATTGATCCTTTTGAGAGTAAGTATATGTAATGTATACCAATTTGACCACACAATAATTGAGGTGTTTTTATTGAGAGGCTGAGAGATATTGTTTCTCAGCCCCTTGTCTAAAAAGTTATCCAATATTTAAAAACTGAAAATTGAATTGAAATTTTTTTGTGCATCAATTGCTTGGTACATCCTCCCCTGCTTACCTTCATGAAAAATCCAGTTTTTCGAAGAGATGTGCATGACGTCAATCTAAAATGTATAAGTAAATTATCGGTTCCTCATTTTCATTCTACCTTATTTCACAGATGTTTTCTTTTTAATGCTGTTTTGGTGTATAATGACCTTCTGAATTCACTTAAGTGCATGTCCATTGCTGGTTTTAAAGTAAAATCAAGGTCACATTTTCTCACATTACAGATGATCTTATAATTTAAAGAGAAAATGTGTAATTTTTTTTTTCTTCTTTTTTAGTTTTATGTCATTGGTTATTTTTCAACTCAAGATAGATTTCACGGGTTTTCTATAACTGCTATCTATGTAATTTGGTATATATTTTTGTTCATGTATTTAGAGGTTAAGTTGATTAGCCCTAGGCTAGACTTCGCCTTTGTACATTTTGGCATAATAAAGACATTATTTATTTCTTTATTTACTCACTCTAAAAATATTCAAAAATAAATTGTTTAGCCTAACATGTGAAATTTAATATTGAGGGGGATATCTTTTATCTTATCAATTTGTTCTCAAGAAATATGAATAAATTTAGATAAAAAAATAAATCTTATTTTAAATGAAAAAAATAAAAAGTATCTAACATCTATTTTATTAAATGTTGAAAATGATCTATGTCAACCTCCATACAAAATACAATTCAATTCAACAACTGAAATACATGTATTTAGTTCTTGTGTGTGTGTGTGAGTGTTCTTTTTTTAGCTTTAGGTTTTATCAGTACTTTATTTTATTTTTATTTCTGTGTGTATTTCATATATTTTTTGTTGTTTATTCGCACCTACTTTTATTTTTTTTGTTTTATACAGCTTTGTTCACAACAACAAATGTTTAGTTGGAGAAGATTTTTGTCAGCCAATTGTAACGAACGTGTTTACCATCGGTCTCAAAATTAAGTTTTTAAGTGGGTTAATGTCTTTAAAAGTTAAGTTATTGTGTAGGAGAGTATTCCGCTCGCTGTAAATAATGGGTAAAGTCCAAAAAGAAGACACTGCCAAGTCCCATAACTCAATAGTCTCATAACTTACAACAATAACATAAACAAACCAGTGTCATTTATCAAGAGTGCATCTAACCACATAATTTTTTAATTTTAATTTTTCTCTGTGCATTAAACCTTAAGTAGTGTTGGATTGCAATATCGACACAGTTTTTCCACTTGCCTTCGTGGTGTGAGTGGAGCTGGGCGAGGGTACCGATATCGCAATGTCTGGCTTTTGCACTAAGTGTAAGACTGCAGTTACTTGCAGAGAACCTAAAAGAAATGGGGAGGTTTTTGGTTACCCTTGCGACCATTGTAGAAGCATGGTCTGTCAAAGCTGCAGTGATTTAAGTGCTACTGAAATCAGGGCAGTGGTGTTAAGCAAGAGATCTATGCCCTTCTACTGTAAAGAGTGCTTAGGCAGCGTCAAGCAGCTGCTGGGACTGATCGATCGTGTAGGAGTACTCGAAAGGGATGTTGGAGTGCTGAAGACTGAAATATCTAAATTGCCTGTTGTACTGGATGAACTTGAAAGGGTCAGGACAAAGTTGGATGCATTACAGGTGGAGGTTACCTCATCTAAGATGCCATTGGCTTCCAATGGCAAGTCTCAACAACCACCACTTACTCAATCAAATGCCGAGGCTAGTAATGTTGTGTTGCAGGAAATTATTGAGAGGCAAAAACGTAACTGCAATTTAATGCTTTTTAACCTAAAGTCCGAGTCGTCTGAAGATCCGACTTTCACAGCAGACATCTCTACTCTGCTTAACGATGTGTGTGGCCGTAATATTCCTATATCCAAGGCATCTAGATTTGGGAAACCCAACTGTAATGGCTGCAGACCAGTTAAGATCACACTGGTGAACCATGGGGATGTCGACTTCCTACTGAAGAACAGGAGTAAGTTCTCAGGAAAAAAGATATACATTGAGTCTGACCTTACCCCGGCTCAGTTGGAACACCTTAATAATGTCAAGGAAGAACTAAGGCTGCGCAGGGACCGTGGTGAGGATAACCTCTTCATTAAGTATATCAATGGTATTCCCTCAATAGCGGCAAAAAACCAAGGGCGACCACCTCCCCCTCCTTAAAAAATCTAGTTTCTTGCTATTACCAGAACACCCGCGGCCTGCGCTCCAAGACCAATACCTGCTTTAGTGCTGCGTCTACTTCTGGCTATGATATTATTTCCATCACAGAAACTTGGCTCCAAAATGATATACTTGATGGTGAAATCCTTCCCAACTCATACGTAATGTACCGTTCTGACAGAAGAACTGACCTTGTCGCTGCTTCAAGGGGTGGTGGTGTTCTACTGGGGATTCTGAACCACCTCTCCTCGGAAGCCCTCGACCTCTCTGCGATCAGCCAAGAAATACCAGAAATCGATCTGGTAGGATGTGGGGGCAAATTTAATCATTTCATACTGTATATTTTTGTATTGTACGTTCCTCCTTCCATCGACTCCGTGCAATTAGAACGCTTTCTCGAAGCCTTTTCCATGATTAATGTAATCTATTCTGAACATGTGATTATCCTGGGAGACTTTAATGTCCCCACTTATATTGAACACTCGGTATCTCCCAATAGTAAACGTCAACTTCTAAGTAATTTTTTTGATTTCCTAAACTATAAGCAATTCAATAACGTGGTAAATAACAATCTTCGCTGTTTGGATTTAATCTTTGCAAGCTTTAATATCTCTGTACTTAACAGCGGTGCATCTCTTGTCCCGGAGGATACCTACCATCCTTCTTTGTCATTTGAGTTCCATGCAGGCCTTATCTCTCTCAATAACCTACCCCTTAATAAAGCTGAAATAAAGGAATTTAATTTCAGAAAGGCTAACTTTCCCCTTTTGTATCAGCTGCTGCTAGATACTGATTGGTCGCCTGTCATGGTGCAGCAGGACGTCAACTCCGCATGTGATGTTTTTTATGATATACTGAACAACACTTTCGCTAGAG
This sequence comes from Anthonomus grandis grandis, assembly GCF_022605725.1. Classification (NCBI taxonomy): domain Eukaryota; kingdom Metazoa; phylum Arthropoda; class Insecta; order Coleoptera; family Curculionidae; genus Anthonomus; species Anthonomus grandis. Next base: position 34,778,140 of record NC_065547.1, on the reverse strand, counting down.
CGGTACCCTTCAAGGTAAAACGTAAAAGACGTTTCCCTCCCTGGTTTTCGGCGGACATAATTCGTAATATATATAAAAAGGAAAGAGCATTTCGTGATTTTAAGATTTCCAAGTCTAAACATCATCTAGAGATATTTAGATCTCTGCGCAAGACAATTAAAGCTCTAACTGCACAAGCCTACAAAATGTACATCCATAGTATTGAGAACAAAATAACCTCCGATCCGAGTGAATTTTGGTCTTTTATTCGAAGCAAACGTAATCAGTCTCAAATCCCCGGCTCAATGAAGCTTTCTAACCAATCATACAATACGCCTGACAGCATTGTGTCCGCTTTTGGAGATTATTTCAGGAGTGTATACACGAACTCACTTCCCAGCGATCATCCTGTCGTCTCTGAACCTCCCTTGACTTGCATAGACGTCGTCGCGCTCGCGGCTACCGACATTATAATGGCGAGCAAGTGTCTCAAAAGCAAAATGACCTCTGGCCCAGATCTAATTCCTAGTTTTTTAGCTAAGGACTGCTCTGTTGCACTTACAGACCCTCTGCTCCACATTTTTAATCTGATCCTTAACACAGGTATTTTTCCCAATATCTGGAAGCAAGCCAAAGTTTGCCCTATCTTTAAAAAGGGCGATGCTGGAACAATAGAGAATTACCGCCCTATATCCATTATGTGCGATTTCTCAAAGTTATTCGAGTTGGCTCTTTATAAATTAATTTTTCCCAAGGTTAAGTCCATGCTGGCCAACGATCAACATGGCTTTGTTTCTGGCCGCTCATGTACTACAAACCTAGCATTCTTCTCTCAGTTTGTGTGCGAAGCACTTAATGATAGAAGCCAAATCGATGTTATCTACACAGACTTTCAAAAGGCTTTTGACCAGATTGACCACTTCATCCTATTAAATAAGCTTGAACGCCAGTTTGGATTCTCCGATCGCTTGATAAAGCTCCTTAACTCCTATTTAGTTGACCGCTCTCAGTTTGTAGTGGTCGAAGGCTTTAGATCTGCTTGTTTTTCACCCACCTCTGGAGTTCCTCAGGGCTCTAACTTGGGCCCCCTTCTCTTTAACGTTTTCGCTAATGACTTGATCTCCACCCTCAATTGCTCTCGGTTAGCATATGCTGATGACCTAAAGCTTTTCTATAGGATTGACTCTATAGCAGATTGTGGTCTACTGCAAAAGAACATCAATACTGTACACCATTGGTGCACTTTGAACCGGCTTAACCTTAATGTTTCCAAGTGTAATGTGGCCAGCTACTTTCGTATCAAAAGTCCAATTGCCTTTAATTACTCAGTTAATGGAGAGTCTCTGGCAAGGTCTACCTGTTTCAAGGATCTTGGAGTCACCTTTGACCAAAAATTTTCTTTTATCCCTCACATCGAAGATACTGTTTCTAGAGCTACTCGCATGCTAGGCTTTATTATTAGAAATTGCAAACTTTTTTTGAACACTGCCACTGCCAAAACTCTCTACTATGCATTTGTTAGATCCAGGCTGGACTACTGCTCCCTCATTTGGTCTCCCATTTACAACCAGCACATTCACCTATTAGAATCAGTCCAACGGCGATTCCTTAAATGTTTGGCATTTAAGGATGATGGAGTCTATCCTCCAAGGGGTTTTGACCATAACCTGCTGCTCTCTAGATATACTGAACGGTCACTTGCGAAGAGGAGAGAAATGCATTCGGTGAAATTCTTGTTTAATTTACTTAACCATAAGATTGACTGCCCATCCCTTTTGCAAAGGATTTGCTTTCATATACCACGCCCAGGATCCAGACAGTGTCCAGCTTTTAACTTGGACACAGCCAGGTCCAACATTCTGTACCAGAGTCCTATTCACTTTATGTGTCAAAACTTTAACACCATTGCTGATTTTTGTGACATTCACCATGACGATTTGGCACTTATCTTGAATCACCTGCGTATGGTCGGTGGGGGAGGCTAGGTTATTTAGTTTTTGGTTATTTAGTTTTTAGCTTGAATACATTTATTTACTCATTTTTTTTTGCTCTTTTGATTTAAATTAATTCTTGATTCTTATCCTAATTTAGTGTTGATTTTTTATTATTTATTTTCTCAAGTTCACTACTTTTTTTTTTTTTTTATTATATAGCAATTCTTTTATAGTTTAGTTGCATGAATCTAATACAATTCATGCATTCGTACATTTATATATTTAATTGATTTTCCTGTAACTGGGTATATGGAACCTGTTGGAAATAAAGCTTATTATTATTATTATTATTATTATTAGAACAATAAATCATATTTTGAATTTAAATTTGAATGATCTCCCAGGATACAACAAGCACATACATTAAGTTTTATTAAGAGGTCGCTACATATGTGTTTCTCGAAATAAATTGTGATATATTTTTGTTTGTTGATGATATTTTTATAATTTTAAAATTTTGTGAACAGTACTTTTAGACATGCCAGATGCGGTAGCAAATTTTCAAGCAGATATTTTAGGTTCTATCTCAACATGACCAAAACTGCACTACTACTACTTTATTTCTCACTGGATGCTAAACTTTTTTCAATTTTATACTGACTTTACTACTTTCTTGAAACTTTCTCGTCAAATCCATTACATAAGAATAATTCACCCTTTTATCCAGATGATCACCATTAAAAGCGCATGCTAGCAGACTTATTTTGATGATAATAAAGACCCATCAACTTAATTCTTTCTTGCAGCATTTAAACCATTGTTATTAATATTATCAATATACCTAGGACTAGATTAAACAAATACTTCATGCTACTGTTGTTATATCTCACTTTTACAAAACACTGATACCAAAATAAAAACAGTTTTTTGTCTTTCTTGTTGAGCCCGCGTCTTTGCAGACAGCCAGCTGCCTTAGTCATGAAAGATGTACTTTTAAGGTTGATGTTCTATGATTTTGCGCATGGTCATTGACACTGGTTTTGTTAGAATGTTCTTGGTGGCTACTGGTCCTAATAGTTCCTGTGTGGCTTGCAAGTAGTCTTCCTTGGATTGATTTTCCCTGAAAGTACAGTTGAAGATGAGATGATTTAGTGTTCCTGTTGGTCCAAAAATACAGTTTGGGTGTTGACAAGTATTTCATTTGAGTATTCTGGCATGGTGCAGTGCTCTGTTCTTATCTAATTTCATTAATTTAATTTTTTAATTTCATTAATCGTAATATTACACATAGTGTTTTTACAAGTCAATATAAACGGTAATATATAAAATGCAATTTAAAAAAGGTAATATATAATTAAAATCTACAGACGCTCAATTTAAAAATACTTATAAATAATAGACACACAATATTTATAAAACAGTTAAATTAGGTCATTAAAATTGTTATTTAGGTACTCTTCAAATGAATAAAAAGACTTTTTTAATAAATATTTTTTAATTTTTTTAGTAAAAGCTTGTTCATTAAGTTCCCTAACCTACAATGGTAACAGATTATAGAAACAAATCCCATGATAAACAGTTCCTCTACGGGTTCTCCCAAGCCTGCGAAATTCGAGTTGAATACTGATGTATATTACTGTGTGTTAAATATGATGGTAGATTATTTTTTACAAAAGTCAAACATTGCAAGATGAATACACATGGAAAAGTGAGGATTTCAAGTTCAGAATAACAGTGTCGACAACAGTCACGGTGCCCCAAACCAGTCATAGCCCTTATGCACCTGCTCTGTAAACCAGATATCTTCTCCCCATGAGTAGAGTTCAGCACAGCATATGACATAACGGAGGATATGAGGATATGAGGCATAGATAAGGTTTAGTTTGTTTGCTACAAACCATTCCCTCATTTTACTCTCTATTTCCTCTGTACTGGCGATTTTCTGTTTTGCCGGGTGATGAGGCTGGAGTAGAGTAGTGTCATCAGCAAACAGGATGAACTTATGCTCATGTGCCTGGTCTGTAAAATAAGGCAAGTCATTTACATAAATAAGGAATAAGAGTGGGCCTAGAACGGATCCTTGTGGTACTCCATGATGTAATGTCTGTTTACCAGATACACTAGCATTGTATGACACATATTATTGGAGTAGGCCATACAGGTATGACCTGACAAAGGCAATGCTCTCTGAATGAAAGTTGTAGTAACAGAGCTTGCTTATGAGTGTAGTGACTTTGGCCCTGTTTGTTGTATAGTGACTTTGGCATTGTTAAACCATGTTTATTTCTGTGGTGTAGGCTGTATTTGTGGGTAGCTGCCACCTTTTTCCTGTTTCCAGTTGTTGTATATGACCATCAATTTCCTCCATTGGTTTTTTTTAAATTAATTTAAGGAATCTTGAATGTTGGATTTTTTTTATTGTTTTATGGTATTATTCTGTCTTCCTTCTACTGCAAGTTTTTCTGCTGTATCATTTTCTTTTATTCCAGTATGGCTCAATATTCATATTAACTTGATGTTCCTGTTTTCAAGACTTGGTTCTTGTTTGGTGCTTAGTGTTATGAACTGCATCTTTTCTGATTCCTATATTTGATCTGTTTTATAGCGCCTTCCTTATTAGAAATCACTGAGTGCAATGAGTGTGTTATTATGACTAACTGGATTGCCTGTGGCGAAAAGAGTCTTTTGCTTCTCTTATTATAAATATTCAAGATTTAAAAGCTCATAGATTGTGAGATCTAACTGACCTGCAAAATCCAGAAACCATTCTGTAATTTTTTATAGGGATCGTACATAGTTCCTTTGGCACCAGCCAGTGTTCATTGAGACATAATCCTCCATAACAGTAGTTGAGGACCTCCATTGTCCTCAACTACTTGTTCCTGGCATGTAGTGGGGGTTGGATATAAAGAAAATGGTTGTTGTTCCAGGAGTTTTTGGTCTTTAGGTATTCTATCCTTTTTGTTTGTCTATATGTATATTGTAGCGGTGACATGGTAGTTTGGAGTCTCTATAGATGTAATTGTAATACTGTAGTATTTGGTCCGCCCCTTCTATTATGGCGGATGTTGCTTGCCTTGTCCAATAATTATGTCCCTCATTGTCTATGTGTGTTGTCTATTTTATATTGTAGTTGAGAGTGATGCCTAAATATTTGTATTCTGTTACCCAGTCTATTTATGTTGGTTTAGTTGTAATTTGTACTGTAGGTTTGCATATCTTCCTTTAGTCAAAATCATTGCTTTGGTTTTCTGTGGTGATGCTTGTAGGTGGTGTACCTCTAGCCAGGTATTTATCCTATTTAACTGTGATTGCAGCTGCCTTAACATTGTGTTTATGCTTTGTCCTTTGATTAATAGTACAGTATCATCTAAAAAGAAAAATAACTAAACCAACAAAAGCGTCGAAATATGCAACTACTTACTCCATATTTTGACGTTTTTGTCAAAATAACTTGAATTTTCGGAATGTATTTTTTTCTTGATTAGATATAACACCTGGATAATTAAAAAAAAAAGAAATTTTATGCAGGCTGCAAAATTGCAAGATTTAACTTGTGAAGAATGTTAGCCACATTTATTCATATTTCTCCAGAACGAAGTGTTAAAATAAAAAATAAAAATAGGGTTATGTAGAAAATAAAGTGGGGCTCTGGGGGAGAGGATGACTGCAAAGAAACGCAATTTCTGTCAATAAATGTCCGTCTCAGTATTAAATTTGACATGTTCGGCTTTCGGATAAACAATTAATTTCTAATGATTTTCAGGATGGACTGTTTTGTCTCAGATACCCTGTATACATAACTATCAAACATAAAAATAAACTTCTTAATTTTGCAGCAAACAATATTCCTTTAATTTTAGTCTTCATATTATTTTATCTAGTGGTTAGTAATGAGTCCATCTTCATTTTGTCATTTTCAGATTGACTCCTGCTGCTAAAAAAGTCAGAGCTTGGTTGAAAGAGCATACGGAGTCCGTGTTACTTTTGGACCGCAGACAGCACTTTCGTGCCTCCTTCGAACAGCCCGCTCTCAACAGTCTCCTCACTAAACTAAGACAGAGAACTGTGTACCAGGATGAACCAGAAGCAGACTCATTATTCTTCCAAACCGCTATCGAACATCAAAAGAGGAGCGAAAAAGACCAAAACGAAGAGCAATAGGTTCGATTGTTGTTATTAGTTAAATAAAGTAGTCTTCTTTAGCATGTAACAGAAGTTTCCTTTTTTTTCTAACCTCTTTCAGTCAACAGTCCAACACCGTGTCGAAATATTTTAAATCGTCGGAAACACGCAAAGTCGAAGATAGTGACGATGACTTTAGGTCCCCTATTAAGCTGAAGAAGCCCGTAAAAGTGGCATGGAAACTCACCAAGGAGCCTCCCAAAGCAAAAACTGGCAAAAAACTTGTTAAGAAACAAAGCAAATTGGTCATAGAAAACTTTTCTTCTGATAATGTCAATCCGGAGCATCTTCAAATGGCTCTGGCCCTCTCGAAGTCTGAAGAAAAGATTCAAGAGGACACTCCGGATATTGGAGCCATATTGCAAAACGTTAAACCGACCAGTTTGGAACGATTCGGATTTAAAGGGAAAAAAGTGTTAGAGGGGGACAGTTGGAAGCCTCGAGCACCCCAGGTGAGTCATTTTAAGATTGCCATCTTAATTTTTGAAAGCATGTATCTAAATAATTAACAAAGCATACAAATTTCTAGAATTCCTTATTAGCAAGTTCTCAAATTAATATAAGGATTGGGGTTTATAATACATTACAGGACATTCATCTTTTTGATCACTTGAGGCGTTAAGAATCATAATGGCCTAACCCCAAAATTAAATAAATGTGTAATTTAAAAATTAAAATCAGTAGCTTTTTCCATGATGGTTTTTAAAAAAGTTTGTGAACTTCTAATAATATTTTTGATTTAATGCTTTTTAAATTTAGTTAGTTATTAAAAATGTATAGCCATTTTATTATTTTTTTATTAAAAAAATGATTTTGATGTGGGTTAGGCCACTATGTTATTTTTATAAACGAAACTACAATTTTGGCAAGTTCTGAAATCTCTAAAAGTTAAATGAAAAAGCAGATTATAATGCAAAAAGGTATATTTTTAATACAGATAGTACATGAAAAAATTAGGAAAGTCTATTCAAGGAGCCCTACACAGCCACATTATCTCTGTTTTCTCCCAGTTCGTCAATCGCTGAGGCAAATGTCTTTAAGTTATGGTAAAAACCATGAAAAATTAGTGGAACATATGGAAGAAGTTCCATAAGCTCATCTTTTTTTCTTTTTTTCTATTGGACACCCTAATGGATACAGCAAATCCAAATTTTCAACAATCACAAGGATTGCACTATTTAAAATGAAATTGGTGTTTTGTGTCATTCGAAAATTTAATCCATTGCATTTTTAGCCACTCTACCTTAGAGCCATCTGTACTGCTTTTTCTATTAGTAATAGCGCCTTCCAGTTTCTTCGTGGAAAAAAAATGTTTTTTTTCCATTTCAATTACTTGAAATGGCTTTCTCTTTCGTGCAGCTTTAATAACAGTCATCCAGTGCTCCGGTATAAACACATCTTTATGAATTTTTTTTTCTTTTTCTACAACGCCAAAATCTTGATCACACGGAAGGTATGAGTGACCTGATACTAAAAACTTGTGATTTATTTCAGTGATAGAGAATTCGCAATGAGTGCCATCTTAATATTGCGATTCTGGCCGCCACATTGATCGCTATACATGATAAGTTTTTTTTCTGACACAAAATTTTTGCAACAGTGGCTATTTAAGTAATATGGCTATTTAAAAACTATTTAAGTAAAGTAAAATTTTAATAACCTCAATTTTTGCCGTGCTACTATCAGTAAAAGTGGAAATTCCTAACAAAATAATAATACAGGTAACGGAATAAATTAAAAATACTTACCCACACTCTCCATACTAACACAACCCAATTTTTTTCAAAAAAACAACAACTTTTACTGAGAAAAAGAACAGCCACGTTTTAACCTAAACGTAGGTAAACAAATGATAGTCCTAACATAACAGTGGCCTAACCCCCGAAAGGCCAGTATAATATTTAAAAATGAAAAAATAATTTAAATATTATAGTGAAACATGTGGCGACATCTATACGTACAAAGTTTAAAATGGGTTAGGCCACTTTTCTGTCGATTCTTTGGATATTTGGGAATTGTTTTATGGGTTTATCTAAATATCAACTTTTTGTGGGTTAGGCCACTATAATTCTTAATGCCTCACTTATGTGTGGTTAAATTTGAGGAATTGCAACGCTATTGGTCACTTGTTAGTTCACTTATTTATTTAATAACTAAAAGGGATAGGATCCAACTTTTATTTGGCGCTCAACAGACAGGCGAAGCTGTCTTACTGAATGGCACAAAGTAAACAAAGAAACATGAACAGTCTAGTAAGTATTCTAGATTTCTAATAAGACATACCTAAAGTATTACGAAGCTGTACTAGTTAGTTACAACTTAGCTAAATTAATAAAACTCTAATTTTGTCCTTATATGTGTTGAAATTTAAATAAAAACTATCGGAACTTATTGATTTTGTTCAATTCTCTAGCACAAAGAATTAAGCGGTGAATGGAGAAAGTAGTTTGATGGTATTCTTGGAATGCTAGAAGTTTGCCTTGTATATACGGTAGTAGTAGTAAATATTGGCGTTTATGTGAATATGATATAAGCAGAAATCACGTTCAAGTAAACTGTTTATAATTTTGTAGATCAACATTAATCAAAGTATTTACGTCCATTTTCGGATGCTTGTATTGATCTATTCAAACGGTAATTAAGAAAATGTATGAACTTCGTGTAGGCTCTAATCGTGTTGTATACAGGGTGTTAATTTGAAAAAGTACCACCCTCTAAATTTCTGCCCCTGTATAAAATTTAAAAATTTCCAAAAATACATTAAATTTATTTTTGAGGGGGACATTTTTTAGGTTAGTTTACAATCAAATTGCAGCAGCCGTCTAGTCTGGCGGGAGCGGACATAACCTCTAAAATTTTAAATTGAAAGGAGGGTCGAGTGGTAACTCATTTTAAAGGTCTTTTAATTACCTTTCAAAGATACCACATACTTTATCTTTTTGTTAATACTTTATAAGAAACAAATTAAAACTGGTAAAGATATTTATTTTTTTAAGTAATGATTATTGTAGTGAAATAGAACATAAAAAAGTAATAAAAGGTAAATTAATTGATTTGATTTGATTAATGACCTAAGTTGCGTCACTACCGGTCTTAATTACCCTATAGGGATATTTCTGAACATGGAATACCCGTACAAGTAGATAGGACGGGGTAGAAGAATAGCCTGGCGCCATGTTCACCCAATTTAAATAAATTGTTTAAATTTACATATAACAATAATTAATAAAAAGTGAGAACTTCAAATTAAAAAAAAGTGTTGACTAATCCAATTTAAAACGCTGTATCAGGAATGCAGGCAGACAATTATTTGAACATTAGTTGCTACTTAAGTAAAGTTTTATTTCTTTTTTTTTTTTTTTTTTCAAGTACTTTATTGTCGAAAATTTGGTACATGTACACGAATTTTATTGACAAAGCTTCAGAAAATAAATACAATCAAATCAGATTTTACAAAACAAATATAAAAAATTTATACAACATATAAAATGCCTAAAAAAAAAAATGCAAGAGAAAATGTTACAAACAAAATCTTTATAAAATAAAATACATGCATGTAGACAAAGGTAGCAGAGATAAAGGGACACATAAAGGTATGTTCAAAATTAAAATTAACAGATTAAAAGCTTAGCATCTACTACACAACATCCTCAGCCTTAAAAAAGTCTTCAATCGAATAAAAGGCTTTTAGAAGCAAATATGACTTCAGTTTACAACGAAACTGGCGCAAAGACTGAACACTTCTTAATTCCACGCTAATGAGATTATAAATCATTAAACCGCGATATATAAATGAATCTTTGATAGATGTAAAATGAGGAATAGGAAGGGGAATATTATTAATCTGTCTGGTAGGATAACTGTGATGTCGGATTGGAAAACTGTTCTTATTTTTGAATATTAAACATGCAGTTTCCAAAATAAATAATGATGGTAGGGTCAAAATACGGCTCTCTTTGAAAAGATTACCACAATGCATTCTAGAATGGGCCCTAAATAAACTTCTGACAGCCCTCTTTTGCAGCACAAAAACAGACTGAAACAGATAATTTGAACATGCACCCCAAAATGGAAGAGCATACCTTAAATGCGACTCGAACAAAGCAAAGTACACATCACGAGCAACATCTCTCCCCAGTTCATGAACGGTTGCCCTAACAGAGAAGCAGCCAGAAGCAAGTTTTTTATTTAACTTTATTATATGGTCAGAAAACTTTAAATCTTTATCAATGACTAAACCAAGAAATGCAGAATTGTCTACCATGTCCAATGCGTTCTCACCAAAATCAAGACTCTCAGCTTGAAAATTGAAACCAATAATGTGGGACTTTGACAGATTTAAGCAAAGTTGATTGGAATCACACCATTGCTTTAATTTCAGGAGATCGGCTGCAACATCTCTGACAAGCTGCTTGGGATCTTTATTCGACCATAAAACCGTTGTGTCGTCAGCAAACAATGTAAAATGTCCACATATGCTAAGAGTAATAAGATCATTAATATATACAAGAAATAGAAGGGGACCAAGAACTGACCCCTGTGGAACACCACAATCCACAGACTCCCTACCAGAAAAGTCACCATTAAGGTACACAGACTGCTCGCGACCAGACAAATAGCACTCAAACCACTTCAGTGCAACACCCCTAACTCCATAAGCAGAAAGCTTCTGAAGCAGTATCCTATGACTCACACAATCAAAAGCTTTGGGCAAGTCACAGAACACCGCCGCAGTCGCCTCTCTTCCATTAACACCCTGGAGAAGTTTGGACAAGAAATCAAACATAGCGTCAGAGGTGCTTTTCCCTGATAGAAAACCAAATTGTTCATCTCGAAGAACCCCTTCCCCCAGAAGAAACCTTAAAAGACGATCCTTCATAAGTCTTTCAATTAACTTAGATAAAGTAGACAAAATTGAAATCGGCCTATAGTTGGATGGACTAGAACGATCACCACCCTTATAAAGAGGCAAAATTTTTGCTAATTTTAGGCAAAGAGGAAATGTGCCCAACTGAAATGAAATATTAATAGCATCAGAAAGAGCCTGAATAGCACTCAAAGGAAGTTTTCCCAATAAATTCACTGAAATACCATCGTCACTAGATGCCCTTTTCTTTTTCATCGATCCTATAGTGCAAAAAATCTCCCTGGGAGTAGTGGGGCTGAGGTAAAATGAGTTTCCACTAGTGGTAGGTAAAAATTTGAGAGGGTCATAAGTGGAAGAGAGACCCTTTGTGAGGATATCAGCAACCGAACAAAAGTACTTATTTAATATGTCAGAATCAATCCGCACTTCTTGAGAGCCATTACTCTTGGACACAACCTCATTAACAATTGACCACGCTTCGCGTTGCTCATTGGAGGAATATTTCAAACGTTTGGAATAATAGAGTCTCTTCGCTTCACACACAACTTTCCGGTAAACTTTTCGATATCTCGAGAATAGCGACAATACAAAATTATTTATCGGGTAGAACTTTTTTAAAATACCAAAAAATCTAAGATTACGACCGGAAATGCGAATACCAGGAGTTAACCATCTTTTCCGGTCCGTAAATCGATTTTTTAATGGGTGAACGGGAAAGTATCTATCAACTAACTTTGAAAGAGATGCGTGAAATGAAGCAAGAGCATCCTGCTCACAAAATATTGAGTCCCAATTAAAAGATCGACATCCTGCGTCAAAAGACCGGAAGTTCCTTGTGCTGTAAATTCTACCCAAACCTCTGGATTTGTATCTTTTTCTGAATGGCACCTGAGCCAGGATGGCATTATGATCAGACAAAGCTGGATCAAATACATTACAAATTACATTCTCCTGTATATTGGAGGCAACATAGTCAATGGTTGTTGATGTGGTACCTGTTACACGCGTAGGGCTGTTAACATGCATAGAAATATTAAAAGAGGAAAGCAAATTAATTAAATCCAATGTAGCCCTATTCTCCCCATCTTCAAAAGCTATATTAAGATCTCCAGCAAGAATTATAGTATTTTTAGGAGAAAATTTTAAAAGGAATTGTTCAAGCCTATCTAAAAAAGTACTTATACTACTATTTGGGGAACGATACATACACACAATATAATAATTGGCTTTACCAGAATAAACAATTGAGAATTCAAACTCCTTTTCGACACTAAGATCATCAAAATCGCCAAAACCAACAAAGCCGTCGCAAAAACATTGATGCACAAGAGCCACAGTGCCACCATATCCAAGGCCAGCCCTACAGAATTTGGAAGCTACAGAGTAGCCAGGAAGGGAAATTGGTTCCTCATTTCTCAACCAGTGCCCAGTAAGTAAGACAATGTTTGGAAAATTTAAACTGTCTAAAAGTATATACAAATCATCAGATTTACCGCGCAGTGATTAAATATTCAAAAGCATAATAGAAATGCATGCGTCAAAGTTGCCTACCCTAAAAAAGAAGAATTAACCAAGGTATCAGCTGAAGTAGAGTTAAGAGTAAGAGGAGAACTATCAGAGTTAGAGCCACTGGAATGCTTATCAAAATTAATATTAGATAATGGAACGGGGGAGAGTACAAAATTTCTTTTTAACGCATAACTAACAGTAACAAACAAAACCAGACGAACACAAAGAGCACTTTTACTAATTCTAAATTTATTATTTTGAGAGTTATTGCTGAAAATTCTTACTGAAGCCCTTTGGGACTTAAGAAATCTCTTACAAATAGATACCACATGAAAATAATTAAACTTATTTGTATCATCGTAAGTTAAGCTTAAAGTTAAATTAGTGAATTTACCCAAACAAAGTAAACCATAAAAGGAGTGACAGTCAAAATAAGTTGATCCTAAATCTAAGCAAACAATAATATTATCCGTACTAACATAGTCAGTGGTTAATTCAAATATACGGTTTGCCATCTGGGATAAAGTATAGTTGGAGTGAACTTCACCGTGAATAGAACAGATCTTAGAGTCCAAAGAATGTGTCATCCCAGAGGCTACACCTCTTGCAGTCTGATCACCAAACACCAGGACCTGCTTTCTGCATACATTGACATCAGGATTACTTGTCACAAAAAACTCTTTAACATCAGGTACTGTTAAATTCTTGGTACTAGAAGGATTGTCAAGTTCTGTACTAAGTGTACAATGAGTGTCAAATTCGATATCCGAAGAATCCTCGATAACTTCCTCGCGTGAGTTAGAGGCTTTAAATACCTCCATGTCATTTTTGAGAGAAGCTATTTCACAAGAGTATGATTGATTTTCAGCTTCATATTTCATTTATTTTGACTGTACAATTATTATCTTAGCTTAGAGTAGTGGAGTACATTTGAGTATGTACTAAAAAAAATACATTCCTGTTGAATGAATAATCTAGCAACTCTCTTACAAGTATCTTAGTTAGTTAAAGTTGGGAAATGATGGTCAAACGACATAAGTTGAGCAAAAATCTGATAATTTCTTAAAAATGTAAACAGCTCTGTTTGAATTTAGTTTTGTAATTTATCGAACGGTTATTCAGGGTTACATTAAAAGAAATTGTTAAGAAATTCAAAAATTTGTAACCACAGTACTAAAAAGATCAACAGAGGGTGTCAATTTTTTTCAGTTTTCTATAAAGGCCTATAATTTTAAAAGTACTCAAGATAGATTTTTTGAATCCCTGAGCACTTGGTCTATTCCCCGTTTTCGGCTTATCGTTGATTTTTAGGACACCCTGTATATTGCAAGCTCTATGTATGGACCAACATTTTGTAAGGTTGGTTGTAGGTCTTGCAAGGTAAAAAGTTTGAGAACTGCGAGCTGACAGCCGAAGAGCGTGTAAATTTAGAAGTTGCAAGACCTCTGGAGGGTCAATTAAGCCATTAGTTAATTTATATAAGAATTGCAGATCTGCCGAATCTCGTTCTTTTCTGTAGAGATTTTGCCTGAAATATTTCAAGCAAACGATCATGTGAGAAGCCGATTTCCTGATACACCATTTCGCATTCAAACCAAAAGAATTTAAGAAATTTTTGGGATATACAGGGTGTCCGGAAGCTAGATGCAATCCTTTAAGACGGTGATAGCTGACTTAATTTCAAACATTTTAAGCTAAATATGTGTAGGTCGAAATTTGTTTATAAATTTTTTATGGCAATTTTCGCATTTTTCTCAAGAAATACCAAATTTTCACACTTACGGTAATAGAGCGCAAATTACAATTAGTATCGGAGTTTCAAAGTTTATTTTGTTTTGTCTAATGTGTATTAATAAAAATACGATCAATTTCAAGCTTCTGTGTAAACTTATTAGAAAAAATAGAGATTTTGAAACGTAAAAAATAAATATGGAGTTAAAATAAAAATGCTTTGTTTTATGTTTAAATAATTGTTATGAAAATGCTTTCGTCGTTCAAACCTCTCTAAAAATATGCCTAGCTTCTGCCCTTTATTTTAAGATATCACTCATGCCGATACCTGGCCAATTCTCAGAATTATGGCCTCTTTTGTGCGGCAGGTCATGTAAACAAAAATTATTAGACTGATACCTCTCATAAGCCTACTACGCATTAGAGTCCCGATTGTGGGGTTATTTTAGGTTTTAATGTTAAATAAAACACAATTTTGTTTAAACTATTTATTGTTCATGTTCAAAATGCAATCCATTATTTCTAATACAGAGCACGAGCCCTTTTTGTTACTTTGGTGGTGGTTACTCTTATGGTCATATCTTCTTTCATCCTGTCAAATGCTTCATTTATTTTGGGAATCAACTCTTCTCTTGTTCTTATTTCGGTTGTGTATACGAGCTCCTTTGCCCGGCCCCATATGAAAAAACCCAACAGAGTTAGGTCAGGTGATCGAGGAGGCCAAGGAAAGGTTCCGCCTCTACCGATCCAACCGTCCGGAAAACAGTCGTCTAAGTAATTCCTGACAGCCAAGGACCAATGCGCTGGACAACCATCTTGCTGAAAGATTATTGGTCTTTCTCGTTCCAATAATCCAGCTTTGTCTAGAAGAACGGGGATATCATTTTGTAGAAAATCTAAATAGTTGGCTCCATTTAAATCCTCTGGTAGAAATTAAATGGAGCTCTGGATTTGCACTTCATTAAGCGATGCTGTCTAGTGTCTGTAAGATGTTTCAAAAGAAGTATAATGCTGAATGAAGGACACGCTTAAAAACTTAAGAAAAGTTGTTAAAAAGTGTAACTGGCCGAAAGTTTTTGATAAGATTTTTATAATTTTTTAACAGGAATAATTTAAGATTTTTTCCAGAGCAGAGGAAATTCTCCAGTTCTGAGTGCAAGATTAAACAATATTGTTAGCGGTTTACAAAAAATATATGCATACGCACAATCTGACTTTGGACTTTGGGCTTAAGATGTGATGTGAATAGTATTAGAATTTGAGTAGTTGATTTCAGTTATCTTTTGTTGGGATGTGCTTGAGTATCAGTTATAAAAAAATTGAGCAAAGGAGTCTGCTATGTTTGGGGTCAGATAAGAGAGCACCAGTTTGAACATACATATTACATGGCATAGAACTTTTTTTTTGTGAATTTTCAGAAGTTGTTTGGCGATGTGTTGGAGATTTTGCTCAAGGTTAGAGCAGTAGGATTTATTTGAATGATCAATGTCTGCTTTTTTTTGTGTGCGTAAGTTGCGACAATTAGTTAAATCCTGTTGATTGGTAGAACGCTTATATTTTTTCCAGGCACTATGTTTTTGTTTAATTAGTCTTATTATTTGTGGAGTAAATCATAGCGGATATAAGCGCTTTTTTCTCGAAATTTTGGATCTATCGGAAACTTCGAAACTTATTAATCTAAATAGGAATAAATTTTCTGATAAAAAAGTTCAACAGCTGTATTGATACTTCAACTATCATAAATCAATTAGACCATTGAGCAAGGTCCAAACATTTTTAACTATTTCTTATAAATGCAAACGCTCTTTAATAATTTATTCTACCTTGATCTAAATTTAATTCTGTTTCACTGTCACTATCATTGTCTAAGTCAAAACTTATTAGGAGCTGAACATTAGTATTAATAGACGCGTAAGAATTTTCTACGTGTAAAAATGTTGTATGGAGTTTTTCCAACTATCAGTTGTAATATTACTTACTACACTTTTTATTAGACAGTTTTCGAAACCATTAAAAAGTATCACCGGTTACCACTAATTGACAAGTATGACATTTAAAGAGTCATTTATCGCATATCCCTATCGGCACCCTCCACTATCTTACGTACGATAGACATAGCCATAAACATAGCGAAACGCATGCGCATTAATGTTGTTTACATTATTGTTAAATAATAATAATAATTAAGAATTCAAGTTTATTTAGTCTCCTTTTGTCTGAAACAGTAAAAATAATTTTTTTTTATTTTGCATAACAATGACCACGACCAACTTAAATCTAAATTTCATTGTCTTGACAAAATTCAAGAGAAGTAGGGTCAGATTTAATGAAGAAGATGATCAAATATCCTAGCAAATAATCCCTATGTTGATTCAGCAAAATAGAACATCATACACAATAATTTTTATCTGATTCTAGAGCTGCAAAATCATCAATCATATTGTAACTTTAGATACATTTCAATTTTTAAATAACGCTACCTAATTAAATTAAATATAATATTGTAGACTAAACATTAATAAAATATCTATAGTTTCTTTAATATCAAATAAAAATGAGGTTAGAAAATTTAAGGACTAATAATTAAAGAAAACAATTAAAACGAATTTCTTGGAAATAATGTTTTTTGCTATCGTTATAATAATACTTTATGCTAGGTTAGCGGTAAACGTGTCACCTATTTCGAAAACACTTTTTGGGGAGCTGTCAAACAGCGGCTAAGATGACGTTTATGTCTATGTTAAGCGTCAAAACATATGCATCTTCGAAAATTGTCTATTAATTCCACTACAGATGCATTTAATGTTGGGGAAGTATTATTTCTTCGAATATTCGATTTTACTTGATGTTATATTAAGTTCAATGGGATATCAATTTTTTAATACTTCTTTCCTTTGCATTTTTTATGAATACATTTTGCTAGTGTTTTTATGTACATCCATTTTTCCCTTCCCATAATTAAGCGCTAATTCCGCTGACTGATTGATTAGGTTTTGTATAAAATTCATTTAGGAATTCCAGAGGACCACATATACGATGATCTTTGAATACAGACTTTCTTTTTTTATATAAATTTTTAAATGGACAGGTGGTTTTTCCTGTACTCTTAAGCAGCATACCATTCATGTTCCCTCTCGTAATCTTAAATTATATAAGCTGTTCTCATTATTTGCCTCATCATAGCACTAATTATGCAATGCCTATTGAAAGAACTTTAAGACTGCTTAGTGATAGGGGTATTGAACGTTTGGACATTCTTTTAAGTCACTTTAAATATATTATTAGAATAAGTTAATAGAGAATAAAATAATAATATTTAATTTATTCTCTATTAACTTATGATCTAGTTAATTTAAGATGTTTATTAATACATTGATAGTTGTTACAAGAGAAATACCTAATTTAGATATTTCTAGGTGTGGGGTACTCAATTAATATATTTACTTTATTTAAAACGTATAAAATAGTTAAGATTAGTTAAGTAACTTTGGTAATAGTGTTCAATTTTTTATTTTTGTTATATAGTTTTTTGTAATGGAGTTTATCCCGTATATTAAATAAATAATTAAAAAAAGTCAAAGCTGTTTATAACATTATAGCTGCCCTCTTCAAAATCATCTATTATTGCTGATATGGGGTCCAAGATTTATATAGAAAATTATAAAGTTACCTATCCTTGCACTTCTCCAATGCTTTAGATATTATAGGTAACAGAGATGTGTCAACGTCAACCAAATCCAATCAATTGATGTGATTTCCAGAAATTAATATGCTTCTTTTTACACCCCTATCAACCAAACTTTAATAATTAAATCCCAATAATTTTTGTTGTAGGTGGGACCCAAAAAGGGAAGAAATCGTTTCAAGTATGTCACCCCAATATTGAACATGCGCACCTCAGCTGACCGGGAACAATTGATTAACTCAAAAATATCCTTAATATTGAACCAAATGAGCCTCGAAACAAACAAGACTGATAAGGTTGAAATATTTAGTGAAAGATTGCATGGATTAGCTTGTAATGAATGTAGATTATTTAAGTTTGATTATGCTTCCGATAATTTTTATGTATCAGACTTGAACTTCTCTAGAAGGCGATTTATAAGTTTACTGAGGGATTGGGGCACAATAATTGGCAGAGAAAAGAGTCCAGAGCTACCAAAAAGTCCTGGAAAAAGGAGTATCTCGCCTGATTTGTTTGCTTCATACGAGGAGCCACCAGAAGCCCAAGAAGCTTTCTCAATTAGTACTAATGATGAAATTGTTAGTACTAAAGAACCAATTGATGAGAACGAATGTATTTTGATATCAGACAGTTCAGAGGAACCTTGGGCAGCTCGTGATGAAGAACATCTGAATGTCACCGATTATATCAAAACACTTTTAAGTCAAGATCGTTATAGTTTCGATAATAATGCCACTGCCACTTTGAATAGCAAAGAACTAGATAAAGAATCTATAGGAAGTGAGGAATCGGATGTTTGTAAAAATCCTGTAAAAGATGTAAATAGCAGCCAGGAATCCGTCTTGAATGATGAAGAGCTGAACTATTCCACCCGTTATGCAGATTTTTTTAATTGCACGAATGTCATTGAAAATCTTAATTTTTCTGTAAGCTCTTTGAGCCCAAAAAACGGCAGCCAAGAATCATTGTTGAACGATGAAGAATTGAATTATTCTACAAGCCGTGCAACTCCGTCAAAAACCAGAAATAGCATTCAATTGTCTGCCACAAATGATGAAACGTTAATCTATTCTCTAGACTACTCGACTCCAATCAAAACCTTAAATAATGAGGAGCTAAATTATTCCATCAATCATGAAAATGAGAATTTTATGCGCCTAAAAACGAGTCGAGACAATAAGTCTTCCTCATATTCAATCGAAACCTTAAATAATGAGGAGTTAAATTATTCCATCAATCAAGCAAATGAGAATTTTATGAGCCCGAAAACGAGTCCAGACGATAAATCTTACTCAAGTTCAATCGAAACCTTAAATAATGAGGAGTTAAATTATTCCATCAATCAAGCAAATGAGAATTTTATGAGCCCGAAAACGAGTCCAGACGATAAATCTTCCTCATGTTCAATCGAAACCTTAAATAATGAGGAGTTAAATTATTCCATCAATAATGAAAATGAGAATTTTATGAGCCCAAAAACGAGCCCAGACGATAAAGCTTCGCAGTCTCTTCTAATCCAAGAAAACCCCATAGAAACACCAGTGAATAGCCAATACATAATCAAAACCAGCGATATAACTCCCATGCCGAATTACGATACAATGACGACCCCGTTGATCGTTAAAGAGTTGGATAAAATTGGTGTGAAGCCCTTAAAAAGGCTCCAAGGGGCAAAATTATTGAAGTACATTTATGACAGCACTCATCCCTTTGTCGACATTGATGATGATAGGCCTGCCAAGAGGGCCAGATTAGAAGAAACTAAGGTGGCAATAGAGATTGTTGGAGACAAGTTGTTAGAAAAGTAAGTGAAATTAATTCGTTTAGGTTTTTGGTGAAGGGGCTGTGAAAATCATTGTGTTTTTTACCCATATTTGGATTTTATAGGATTTTGGATGCTCTTCTTCAAAGAATTTTTATTTTTAGGCTAATAATCATCAAGTTTTTCTTGTTGATTCGAATTTTATAAATGACTTCTGTCTTGGTGCAGGACGATTCAATAGTTTGTCAATGTAAAAATCATAAGAAACTAGGCACGTATTATCTGTTTCTGTAGTGTACAGAGTGGTGCAAACACCACTGTATTTAGGCATCAGTAGGCCAGTTGTGCACCTTTGTTGAAGGAGTGGGAGACCTCTCACTCAACTCGTCATTTAACCCAGTGAGAGGGGACTTTTGGGGAGATTTATGACGAAACCTCTACGTTTCAGCCTTTAAGCATATTTTTAATTAATTATAGTATTGTTAAGAAAAAGTCGAAATTATTCTGTTTAAATGTTACAATTTGTACGAAAATTATTATTCAAAATACCACTTTTGTAAATGTGCTTTTAAAAAAAAAATACATTTTTTTTAATCATTTTTTACTCATTTATTATTTTAGAGATTTTTTCAGGAATGTTGTATAACTATGAAAACTATAAATTTTTTTGTTTTTCATAAAGTCGTTTTGATGGGATTAAATTAAAATAAGATAAATGTATTAGGTTAAGATAAATTAGATAGAAGTAAAAGCTTCTCGGATAATAAAAATAAAGTATAAATTAATTAAATAGATTAGTCTTCAAATGAAGAAATTATATTTCATATACAGGTTGTTTTAGGAGGAATGGTGGATATTTTGGTATGTTTTAGTAATAATAATATTTCTGAATAGAAAACAGAGACTTGAATTTAATTCTAGTGTTAGAGCATAATAATTTTTAATACAAATAAATAAAAATCGCTGTTAATAGTTCAGCGGAATGGTTCGAAAATCCCATCGTCAAATTCAATACATTTCTCAGTATGCTCTTAATTATAATATCATAATGTCCTTAATTTTAAAGATTAACTCGTCTGACATACGTTTTCTTGATAAATTTCATTTTTCAGCCTTCCTCCCAATGCAAAATCTAGAGGAGTAAGGTCGGGCAACCTTGGTGGCCAACCGGGGCCGATCCAATCCCGGGAATGTTTGATTTAAGTATTGTCTCACTTGACGGATGTCATGTACGTGTCTTCGTCGTGCTGAGAAATCATATTCATTCTCAAATTCAAAGGAATATCCTCTATTGGCATATTGTTTTGTAGAAAATTTTAATACCCGGCTCCTGTAAGACGCTGTGGTAATACAACGAGTCCAAGCAACATTCTGTTAAGAATTCTGCACCACACATTTACGGAGAATCGATGTTGGAAACTCGATTCAGCAATGGCATGTGAATTTTTATGAGACCACTGATGCTAGTTATGGGTGTTATTAATATCGTCGCGAGTGAAGGTTGATTCATCAGTGAATATTATTGATGAAATTGATTGACGGTGAGCATTTACCCAATGACAAAATTCCAATCTACTAGCGATATCATTGGGTTTCTGTAGTTGCACCCGTTGTACATGAAATGGATACAAACCTTGCTGATGTAATGTCCGCTACGTGAGGAATATCAATGTGAACATCAATTCTTCATGTACTCGTACCAGGACTACCTTCCACCGATTTAAGGATCGGTTCTAATTCATCCAAGTTTTGTTGATTTCCACATTTGGATTTAAATCTACTAGGGTACACTACCAACCTCACGCAGTTTGGTGAAGACGCGAGTAAATACTCTTGGACTCGGTAATCGTCTGTTCGGAAATCGTTGACCATAATCTCTATAAAAATGATTAACGA
Source organism: Anthonomus grandis grandis (assembly GCF_022605725.1). Taxonomy (NCBI): domain Eukaryota; kingdom Metazoa; phylum Arthropoda; class Insecta; order Coleoptera; family Curculionidae; genus Anthonomus; species Anthonomus grandis. Next base: position 34,756,592 of record NC_065547.1, on the reverse strand, counting down.
AGAGCTATTCTGCGTATATAAAGACCTGCGGCATTCTCAACACTTTGACAATTTGCGACATGACGACATTTGTCATTCACCGCCTACTTAATCACGTGTGATCAATTTCCTTCTGCTATGCTAGACCAACTTCAAATAGTAGTATCTTAGCAACTATAGTAGTTTCCATAGGGGTTGCCTGGTCCCTCTTCTCTTTCTCTTGGCTGCCGGCCAAGAGAAAGAGAAGAGGGACCAGGCAACCCCTATGGAAACAGAGGGATTGCCGGGAACCTCTTCTTCCTAAAATCGCTCTCCGCAATGGGTGCGAGGCTGATACAAATTAACCTCCACCACTGCAAAGCAGCCACTGCGGCCTTACAAAAATGCATAGCCGACAACAATATTCAGATAGCCCTGATTCAGGAACCTTATACCTATAGGGGCCAGATAAGGGGACTAGGAAACCTCAACGGGAGACTAGTGTCAGACCCAAAAGAGGGACCTAACCTAAGAAGCTGTATCTTTATAAGAAAAGATATAGAGGCCACACCGCTGTGGGAGTTTTGTGACAGGGACACAGCGGCGGTCAAAGTACAAATCAAAACAGCGGAGAGGAGCTACGATACAATAATAGTATCAGCATACTTTCCGCACGATCAACAAGGGGAACCACCTCCGACAACAGTTCGGAGGTTGATAGACCATCAAAGATTGGAAAACCTTATAATAGGCTGTGACGCCAATGCTCACCACACTATCTGGGGAAGCACTGGAACAAACAAACGGGGCGAATCATTATTAAATTACTGTGCTGCCTCCGGTCTAAATATACTTAATGTGGGGGAGGAACCGACCTTCGTCAACATACTCCGCAGAGAAGTAATTGATCTAACCATTGGCAAGGGACGCATCTGCGACCTCGTTAAAAAATGGCATGTATCTGACGAACCAAGTTTGTCGGATCACAGGTACATAAGATTCGATCTAGAATCTATGGATACAAATCCGGAGACCTACAGGAACGCCAGGAAAACGGACTGGGACCTCTTCAATGAGATACTAGGACGCGAACTGGAAAACTGTCCAACGGAGGCAAAAGACAATGTAGAGCTCGAAGTGCTGACAGAGTCAGTCACTGAGGCTATTAAAATTGCTTTTGAAAACTCATGTCCACTAAGCAAACCGCGTCAAGCAGGGAACACCCCATGGTGGAACCAAGAATTGGGCGAGCTAAGGAAGACAGTAAGAAAGCTTTTTAACAGAGCCAAAAGAACTGGCGAGTGGAATCTATACAGACAACACTTAACCAGGTACAATGATGCTATAAAAAGAGCAAAGAAAGAAGGGTGGAGGAAGCTATGCCGGGACCTAACAGAGACACCAGCATATGCTAGACTCCACAAGGCAATATCCAAAGGGCCACGACAAACCCTAGGCTCTTGTCTAAAACCCGATGGAGAATATACGACAACCGAGGAAGAAACGCTTGGCTTAATGCTGAACACGCACTTTCCGGGATCGAAAATTCTCCACCAACCAGAACATACCCAGGACCCAACTCCTATCATTCCGAACAGGGGCAAAAGGGAACACTGGGAACTAGCGAAAAAGGTAGTAACCTACGAGAAGGTTAAATGGGCGATAAATTCCTTCAAACCATTTAAATCTCCCGGAATGGATGGCATAATGCCAGTCATGCTACAGCGGGGTAGCGAACTGCTGCTGCCTGCACTATGTAAAATAATGCGGGCAAGTCTAGCCACGGCGCATATACCAGAGAGCTGGAGGGAAGCAAAAGTAGTATTTCTACCAAAAACGGGACGCGACTCCTATGCGAAACCTAAATCCTTCCGACCAATCTGCCTTACATCATTCCTCCTAAAAACAGAGGAAAAGCTTATAGAAAGGCATATCAGGGACAATGTATTACGGGTCAACCCTCTACATCGACACCAGTATGCCTACCAAACAGGTAAATCTTGTGAATCAGCGATTCACGAGATAACCCAGAGGGTCGAACAATCTCTGAACAACAAAGAGATCGCCCTAGGAGCTTTCTTAGATATTGAGGGAGCATTCGACAATACGTCATATGACTCAATCAACCGTGCGATAGCAGCACGAGGAATACATCCCATGATTGGCGGCTGGATAACCCAAATGCTAAATCATAGGAAAGTAGCAGCAAATCTCAACAGCACAACGGTTAAGGCCAAAGTGTGCAGGGGAACACCGCAAGGGGGCGTACTGTCACCGCTGCTGTGGAACCTTGTATCGGACAGCTTGCTGATACGACTGGAGAGGCAGCTTATCCTTGCTATAGGATATGCTGACGATATAGTCATCCTTACACGAGGGGGTAGTCAGGCTTATGTATTCGAAAAAATGCAAAGAGCCCTGACTACTGTCGAGCACTGGTGTGAGGAAGAACAACTAAGGGTAAACCCCACAAAAACTACTCTGGTTTCCTTTACCAAAAGAAGGAAACTAGAGCCCATTAGAAACATAAAATTTTATGGAGAAAATCTGCGACTTGAAGACGAGGTCAAATATCTAGGTATAACCCTGGATAAAAAACTCAGCTTCAAGAAACATGTAATCCAAGCTACAAATAATGCCACGAAAACTCTTATGTACTGCAAGAGAATGTTCGGTAGATCATGGGGACTGTCACCAAAAATGGTACATTGGATGTACACGACAATGGTTAGACCCATCATTACATACGCAGCACCTATATGGTGGCATGCGGCAGAAAAGAGGACTGTAATACAGATACTCAACAAAACACAACGAATAGCATGTCTGGGCATAACAGGAGCGATGTCAACAACGCCGACTGCTGCCCTAGAGAACCTGATAGGACTAAGCCCGCTACACTTAGTGGTACGGGCTGAAGCTATAACGGGGGCGAAAAGACTGCTGTCAAATGGCGCAACAATCCTATCGAAAGATGGGCACAATGCCCTATTTGACAAAATACAGGACCTTGGGCGCCTGGCCCTAAGAACAGACAGAACCAAGGTCACATACCTAGACAAACCTTTTATCATCAAAGAAAAAAGGGGACCACTGGACGCAGAAGCGAACAGGCTCAGGCAAAGAGGTTACTCAGTATGGCACACGGCAACCAAACGATCCAAGATCGGGGTAGCTGTGGGCATGGTGGAGGACGAACAACAGGGCAGACAACTTATGCTAAACCTGGGCCTCGAAACAACAAATTTACAGGCAAGCATAATAGGAATTCAAACCTGTGTCCAACTGATGAGAGAAGGGCTGCCAAGAGGCAAAACCTTCGCAATTTTCACAGGAGACCAGGCTGCGACACTTGCACTACAACAGTTCGAGACTAAGTCAAGGACTGTGCAAAGCTGCTGGGAGGATCTCAGGAACCTCGCCGAAGCGCAAAATAGGCCAGAGATAATCCTAGCAGAGAATATGGGCAACAATAAGGCTGCAAGAAGGGCTAACCAACTTGCAACCCAGGGAGCCAGCAACAGCCTGGTAGGCCCTGAACCAACATGTTATGTCAGCGATAAGACCTGGAAGAGGGAAATCGGCAACTGGCCAACAAACCAGAACAAATTCTACTGGGAGCAGCTGCCAAAGATGGAACAATCCAAACAACTTATAGGCAGCCCACCCTTCAAGAAGGGTGAGAACATACTGGGCCTCTCCAGACAACAACTGCGAAAGGTCGCAGGGCTACTTACAGGCCATGCACCCAGCAGGAAACACCTGCATACGCTAGGGAAATCAGTTACCTCGCTATGTAGGGGATGCAATGAGGAGGACGAAACAACTCTTCACATACTGTGCTTCTGTGAAGCATTTAATCAAACCAGGGCAACATTCCTGGGGGAAGAGAAACCCGCACCAGAGGGTATAAGAAATCTACCACTGGGCACAATCCTGGACTTCCTTGAAGCTACAGAATTGAACCTATGGGACTAAACATATGGGACACAATAGGACTGCTTCTTAGCAGACCGCAGTGTAGGGAGCCACAAGGCACCACCCAGCGGTGGAGTTTTAGTGGGTATAGGACGAGACAGACTCGACACTGAGTCCCACACTACTGGGGGCGGCGCCGCGTAACCAGTGTTCATAAAGAATTTCTCCACCGACCCAAAAAAAAAAAAAAAAAAAAAAAAAAAAAAAAAAAAAAAAATCTTAGCAACTATTGAGATTAGGATATATTTTTCTTATTCAGAATTATGGATACCATAACATATCAAAGTATCTACCATTACTCCTGAAACACCCTGTATAGTAGACATTTGGATAATCTTAGTATCATTGAGATTTTCCTCTTAAACCTAGAAAGTGTTGTAAAGAACTGATCCTTTAGAAATTTATTATTTAATGAAAGTCCTGTAAATATGCTAAATCATTGAGTAATTCCGGCTAAAATTGCAAAAATATCCATAGAAAGAACATAGTGAGAATGTTACGACGTAGTAAATATCATGAAAAACAACGTCAATAGAAGAATTAGCAACTACTTTTTGTTAGTCTTCCTACTGTGAATATAAAAATGAATCCTAGAGCACAAAGTTAATGGATTAAAAGAAATGTGTGCTCTATAGAAAATTCATAGTTTGGTAAAGGCGGTAGGCTATTTTTTTTCCTTCATAACTCAATGGTTTGAATTAAATTTGATTTTAAATAAAAGTTCTTTTTCACAAGATACATTTTGAAATTTGTCAGAAATCAACAATTTTTGAATCACGCAGTTTTTGGTGAGGGCAAACTTAATTTGAAAATTTTAAATTTTTAGTATTTGATTGCTTAAAAATTGTCAAATTTAATTAGCTTTTATATTTTGAACGAAGACGCAGGGTGAATGTTTTCTTCCTTATGTCATTTTAAGGAAAAAGTTTTTAGTGTTAAATTTTTTTTAGAATTTTAACTAGAGTATTAAACTTAAAACTAGAGTATACCAATGCAAGCTATAACTTAAATAAATTTGCGTGATCAGTTAAAAACGGTTAATTTGCGAATCAATCTCTTTTATGGCAAAGGCGCGTGCAATCAATTAATCGCTTCTTTGAATATTTCATTTTTTTATTGGTTTTGTGAATGCGTTAGGAATTTTTTTAACTCCTTTATTATTCTAGGAATATTGTGAGGTTTCTTAGAAAACGATAAAAAAATAATACAAAATCTTCAGTTTAAATCTTGCAATTTGTGAAAAACCGACCAATTTTTAATCAGGTTTTTACCTTTAGGTGAAGGCGTCAGGAATATGCTTAGTTCTTTCGCTCTAAATTGTGAAATCTATTACCATTTTAGACCATTTTACATTTTTTAGATAAAGATTCTTTTTTTACGCTTTGGTGAAGAAAAAAGCTCTCTTATTATAGCAACTACCTTATTATAGCAGTTTTGGTGATTCTGGAAATTTTTTAACGACTTTTTCTTTCAACGTCTTTACCAAAGTATAAAAAGAAAAAGAATTAAATATTGTCATTTTCTACTTTAAATAAATTAAACATCTGTTGGCTTGTTTGAAGGCTGAAACATCTTAAATATAACATCTGAAACATCTTATATATAAATATATAGAAAACATAATAAAATAATAGTAACTATGTAGAAGGAAAAGTTACTTTCTTCTACATATGTATTACCAAAAATTAGGGGAAAATTATTTTTTTCAGGCGCTTTTGCCAGAAAACATAATTTGACATCGATCTGAGAAACTGAAAAAAAAAGTATTTGTCAAAAATAATACATAAGTTTAGAATTTTTTTTTTACGTTTTCAAGAAAATTCTCAAATATTGTCAATGTCGAACTTCATAAAATCATATCAAGTGACTTAACTTCTATCAAAGCATGATGCGACTCTAATCTTCTCTGCCTTAACATCTCCAAAACTAAATGTTTGTCCTATAAAAATAATTTGCAATCTTTTGAACTGGATAACGCAACCATTGACGAAGCCGACTCAGTGAAATTTTTGGGGCTTACTGTTGACAAGTCGTTAAAATGGGACATGCACATTAACCCTTTAAGAAGAAAATTAAGCTCCGCTAGTTTTGCGCTAAGATCAATTTCCAAGGAGCTTAGCCTCTCAACCTCTATAACGGATTTTCCCCTTTATTTTTCCCTCTTTGAATCACACCTTCGTTACGCCCTTTCTTTTTGGGGTGTGTGTAGTGTCACTCAATTTGACAAAATTTTCAGACTTCAAAAGAGAGCTTTGCGTTATACACTTAGACTTAATTATAGAGCTCATTGCCTGGATTTCTTTAAAAAATTTAATATCACAACTTTGCCGTCACTACTTATATATGAGTCCGTTTGTCTAATTCACAAGCACGTTTCATCAAATTCAGATAGGCCATCCCATAATTATCATCTCACAAAACGCGGAGTATGATTTATATCTGCCTACTCCACATTCAGAATTGGTAAAAAACTCTATATTGTACAAAGCAAAAAAAATGTACAATCATTTGCCATTGAACATCAAGTCCATCACATCTTTTCCTACTTTCCGTAAGGCATTAAAATCATTCCTACTGGAGAGAGCCTTTTACTCGGTAAACGATTTTTTTTAAATTTTAACTTAATTTTAACTTCACACACACAGACTGATTTATTGTTTTTATATGTACTGTTATATATGTTTCCCTTTTTTTTTCTTTTTTTGACATTGTATGAATGCAATTGTTTATTTTTTAATTTTTAATTGTGTTTTATTTATTTATTCATACTTTTGACCACATACAATTATTGATTTGTATACGTTTGTATATTTGTTTTACTAGTTTTATTTTATTTTTCTGTGTTTTGTTTGTTTTTATGTTTACTTTAGTTATCAGCTTTGTCTACAAATTGTAAAATTTTTTGACAATAAAGCGATTGATTGATAAGAAAAATTCAAGTTACAGTTTACGCTGTATTATAAAATATCGCACAAAAAATAAAGGGATAAAGAGAAGATTTTGATGTTTATCAGCCAAAATACAATTTGAAGTCGACGACTTTCGTAGGGGTACTTGAAGGTTACAATTATTATAGTAATATGGCAAACCCCATTTGAAAATAAAATATTTTTCCCAGAAAAACATCTAAAGTCATTTTCGAGCCCTAAATTCTTTTCCAAACAATATTAAGTACTCAAAGAACCATCAGGAATCGAAAAATCTAAAATCCAAAGAAAATTGAGTTTAATTTTCTCTAATTTTTAGTGAATGCGCTAGAAAGGATGTTTAATTAGAAAAAGTCTTGCTTTCTGAAATATAAGCTTCATTTTATGTTTTGGTGAATGCACCAGGATATGTTTTTTTTTTGTAAATACTTATAAATTAAACAAAAATTATATTTGCTTGGTTTTAGTGAGTCTTTGATATTCGAAAGAAGACAAAAAGCCAAAGTGAAAACGTGCAAACCCCCCCTGCAAATTGTTTGGCACAATTTTGTGTGCAGCAACCCGGAAATCCGAGAGAACATTTTGCTTTACGAACCGCTCCAACTGGAGAGCTTGCACGCGATGCTTAAGGAGCTCGGGTTTATGTTCCATATACAGGTACCTACTTTTATTTATTTTTAAATTTTCTCATTTCTTCACCGAGTAATTTTTAGGATTTGTTGACTTTTTTGGATAAGAAGTGCATTACAGTTCGAGTGGCCCAGGGCCAAGGGAAGAGGCATCGGTAGCGCATGTTTATTTATATTTGTAGTTTAATAAAAATTTGTTATATTTTACTTATTTTATAATTAATAAAGAAAAATATTCTGGAAAAATCCTTGAATATCCAGCAGTCATAAAAGGTATTTTTAAAATTGTGAGTAAAAACTACCAATGTTTTCACCTATAAGCGAACCCCTGCTCATCTAATTGGAAAATGTGTAATAAACACAGTTATATTTCAATATTCGAAAACTATTCTTAGAACTTGCTCGTAATATTATGATGGTTTATGAGAAATGATCCAGTTAGAAAATTCAGATAACTCGGAGCACAGATATGTTTTGGTTTATAACTTCAAATCCAGTCGTCTAATTAGAAAATGTGTAACAAACCATGTTGTGGCTTGAAATATTTCCTATTAAAGACCATTCTTAGGATTTCCTTGTAATTATAATAGTTTTCGTGGAAAGTTTAGATAATTGGAATATATTTTGGTCAATAATTTAAAGCCCGCTCGTCATATGGGAAAATGTATAAAATCGCGTTTGTGGCCTGGCAATTGATTTTGCAAAAATCTAGTTCTATATTTTTATTAAAGTTATTTGGCATTAAAGATCTTTTTATGTGGGTTATAATGACGAAATTTTAACTTGCTGTTTTCAGATTCTGTGATATCACAGCTTGTCAAAATTTTTAAAAAAATTTATGTTTTTATTTACTAATTTAATACCTGTAAGAGTAAGCCGTTTCGAGCTAGGGTAATAAAGGATACTCAAAAAGACCTTTCAAATGAATTATTAGTTCAACATTTTTAAAAGGCCCAGTCTACTGCAAAAAGGATAGAAAACTGAACTTTTTATTTTCAATAAAAGACTAAATACGAAGAGTGTCGGATACTTCAAACAAATTAAATTGTTCTAGTATTTATATTTAATTTATTTCTAATCAATTAGGTGTTATAAATGCCCTCGTCCAACTTCCATACAAAAATAGAGACACTGTTCGAAATGCTCGCGCACATTATGTCAATTTCAGGTGTAAATGGTAAATCTTCATTGGACTATAAAAAACATAAATTTTGGATTTTAAATGACCCTACGAAAAAAGTCAAGGGGTGACAAATCAGGAGATCTGGCAGGCCATTCAGTTGGACCTCCGTCCAATCCATCTTCCACGAAAACTTTGATCAAAAAATTGCGTTACAGGAAACGCATAATGCAGGGGTGCTCCATTTTACTGACAAATTAAATTTTCTGGCTGATGGTGCTCATTTTTCTCAATGGCAGTATAACTAAAGCTGGCTCAATAGTTGCTTGCAGTAACTCAAGGTATATAAAATTTAAAAAAATTATTTATGTATCTATGTTTTTTAAAAGTACGCAATAAAAAATTAGGGTTACTATTTAAAAAAAAATATATTTTATTTTTGGCATATACTGTATAAATTTGTTTTCGACGAAAAAGAGCACAACTAAAAATACGAGTCCACGAGCCGAAGGATTGAAAGAAAGAAAGTGTGCTATATTACGTAAGAATAATCTTCTGTACAAGCATCCTACAAGCTAAAAAAACAAAAATCCAATTTCAAAAATTGACAAAACAATGAACAAAATTAAACACAAGAAGACAAAACTTTTTGAACATACTTGAATTAAAGATAACTAAATAAAACAATCAATTACTAAATAAAGGTAAACTTGTTGACAAAACTAGAGAAGAAAAAAAAAACTTTCCAACATGTCCAAGGTTAAAACCTATCATTAAAAAAGTCATCCAGGTTATAATATGCTTTCGCCAATAAAAGCGTTTTTAGTTCTCTTTTAAATTTCTTCACATCCGATATATGTCTAACACATAGAGGAACATGATTGAACATGTAAATTAATGAGTTTTTGGTAAGGGAAGACGTAGGAATATGTAGGGGAACATCATTTACACGACGAGTCAAATGGCCAGTGTCAGAGGGTAGTTTGGGAATTTTGTGAATAAGAGCAGCTGTTTCTAAGATAAAGAGTAAAAAAAGAGTTAGGATTTTTTCAGAAATGAAGAGGGGTTTGCAAGAATCTCTTAACTTAGCAGAACACAGGTATCTAACTGCTTTTTTTTGAATAACAAAGATAATGTTAAGTAGCCCCTTATTGGTTAAACCCCAAAAAGGCAAGCCATACCGAATATGAGATTCAATAAGTGAAAAGTACACTGAACGTGCAACCACCAGCTCTTGTTTAGCCATTCTTACTGCAAAACATCCAGAAGATAATTTCCCAGCTAAATGTAAAATATGATCTTCAAACTGAAGGCGACCATCAATGGTAATTCCTAGGGACTTGCAGCACTCTTTATTCTGCAAGAGGGAATTTTCGTCAAACATCAGACCCTGAACATCGCACTTAAACCCCATAATAGACGTCTTTCTTACATTAAACACGAGCCTGTTGGAAGCACACCACTCTGATAAAATCTGAAGGTCTTCAAGGATACAAGTCTTAATATAATCAGAATTTTTATGGCTCCATAGTATGGTGGTATCATCAGCAAACTGAACCACCTTGCCCTGCAGTTTCAATGAACTCAAGTCATCCACATACAGTAAAAGTAACAGTGGTCCCAATACTGAACTCTGGGGAACGCCGCATTTTAGGGATCTAGAAGCAGACAAACGCCTAGACACTGTAACCTTCTGAGTACGATTTGATAGATAGGACTCAAGCCATCGCAACGTTACGCCCCTAAAACCATATTTATCGAGCTTAGATAACAGTATTCCATGATCCACACAGTTAAATGCTTTGGATAGATCACAAAACACTGCCGTCGATGACTCTCCAGAATTTAAGGACACATAGACGCTCTCCAAAAAGCTAAAAAATTTTATTTTGATTTTATTTGATTCATTTCAGAAAAAAAGTATAGAAGTACTGAATTTAAGTTACATCAGACTTACACTGTATAACAAAAGATTATTCGATATACTTCCAAAAAAAATTCGAAAAAACTGAATTAAAGCTTTGAAAAAACTTTAAAGGTAGTTATCTTAATTAAAGTCAAAAAAGTGCCAAAGAAACAAAATAAATCATAAACTCGAAAAAGTTCAATCGTTAATTGACGCCGAAAAATCCGTCGCGCCTCTCGTTGCGCGCTCCCTTTTGTATTTCCATCCCTTTTCCAGCGCGAGGATCGATACAAACCGGAACACGCATATCCATGACATAAGTAGAAGTAAGTAGAAATCATCAGTGAACTTTTCTCGTTTAAATAATAGAAAATAGGATAATTCTAGGATAAAATGGCGGGGCAGACAATAAACGACCGCTTGTTGGCGGCCAAACACAGTTTGGCGGGACAGGGCCTCGCCAAATCCGTCTGTAAGGCGACCACCGAGGAGATGCTCGGCCCCAAAAAGAAGCACCTCGACTACCTGGTGCACTGCACGAACGAGCCGAACGTTTCCATCCCCCAAATGGCGAATTTACTTATGGAAAGATCTCAGAACACCAGCTGGGTGGTGGTTTTCAAGTCGCTGATCACCACCCACCACGTTATGTGCTACGGGAACGAGAGGTTCACCCAATATTTGGCTTCGAGCAACGTTTCCTTTCAACTGTCCAATTTCGTGGATAAGACGGGGGTGCAGAGTGCAGTCGGGGCGAGAACCGGATACGATATGTCACCATTTATAAGGAGGTATTTATGGAAAAAAATTACACTTTTTAAGTTTGTATTTTCTATTGAGACGTATGTTTCTTATCGATAGCGCAAAAGTTTCTTATGTAAGTGTTTTAAACTTTTTTTTAATAAAAAATATGTAAAAAAATTTATTTTAAACATTTTTGGGTAAAACTTAATTAAGTTAATTTTTGACAAATACTTTATGAGATAGGTAATTAATTTTTTGCACATGCCCCCGTCAGGTGACGTCGTTCTTTACATCGTAACTACAACTTTAACAAACTTTAGTCTAAGCGTTCTGAGTTAATAATAATTTTTTTAGATAACTTAATTATGAGCATTTCAATGTAAAATTTGGACAAGTAGTTTCTAATATTTTGTTGGGGTATATCGCTTGGAAGTTATCAAGCTTTTACATCTTAATTACAACTTTTGTCATCGCTGTTTCAGAGAATTATAGTTTTCAAAGTCAAAAATAAAATATATAAACAATTGAATTCTAGGCATTTTGAGATACAATTTTGATTGAACAAGTACTTTCTGAAATAATTAATATTTTATGGGGAATGTCGCCTGGAAATTATCAATTTCTGACATCTTAAATACCACTTTTATCATCGCTGTTTCCCAAAATTATCATTTAGACATTCCTAGTGAAAACAAACTTATAAACAATTTAATTTTGAGTATTCTGATGTAAAATTTGTTAATTTTAAACAAAAGTTTTTGAAACAATTAATATTTTATGAGGACATGTCCCGTGGAAGTAATCAATCTTTTAAATTTTAATTATAAGTTTTGTCATCGCTGTTCTCAAAAATTAAGCAATCTGACTCAATAATAAAGTTTGAAGACAATTTCATTTTGAGCATTTTTAGATAAAATTTGCCAATTTTGCACAAGTACCTTCGAAAATAATTAATTTGATGCGGCATGTCGCCTGGAAGCAATGTTTTACATCGTAATTTTAATTTTGTCGTGGCTATGTCACAAACCGTTGGTTCTTAAACCACCGGTAGTGTCGCACTGCGATCTCGGTTACCTACTGTATTCGGTTACTACTGTTACTTACTGTGCTCTACTCTGTTACCATCCTATTGGGCCGCCGGAAGTTCAGTATTTTTCCCAGGGGTGCAGTTCTTAACTCCTCTGGTGAAGTCTTGCCTTCGGCGCAGGACTCATTAAATGCCTCACAGAAGCAAAATTTGTTTGGAGATTTCCGGCTTTGGGAGTTGTTTCCACTAGTTTCTATGCTGAAGTACCAACCAGTATCTCCTATCTCTTTTCCAGGTTTTATCGCTGACAAACAAAAAAACAAATTGATTCTAAGTCTATGAGTCTATTACTGGATCCCTCCATTACAAGTTGGATTGCCCTTCTTGCAACGCCTATCTCTGTTTTGACCCAGTCTGAAACCGACCTTAAGTGTTTGTTACTGCATGGTCTCCTGTAAAGATTGCGAAGGTTCGGTCCCTTGCCGCTGCTTACTGTACTGAATAGCTGCCTTGCCTACGCCGGGTAATTTCTGTGTCTTTTTTTCTTCTTAATTAGAAAGGATCTATCTGGCTGTGTGACCTTGGCTTTGTCCGTTTTTAGTGTCATATGCTCAAGGTCATTTATCTTGTCGAATAGGTCATAATGTCCAACTTTTGTTAGGAGCGTTGCGCCATTCGAGATTAGCCTTCTTGCTTCTGATATTGCTTCAGCCAGTACTCCCAGACGTAGCGTGAGTTGAATTTAAATTAAATTTAGCATTAAGGGCTACCCCAAATAATCATGTTTACGTTTTGGACGTAATCAGGCTGACAAAAATATGATAACTAAACCGTTTAGCAAAGCTTTTCTAGGGCCGCATTTGTTGTCGTTGACATCGTTCCTGATATACCCAGCATGTTCTTTATGTTTTGTTACGTATCTGAATAACAGTCCTCATTTCTGCCACATACGTCACCATACTGGTGTCATATCATACACCATACAGCTTATGATTTTTGGTGAGAGTTGCCGTGATCTGCCAAACATTCTGTTACAGTACATAAACGTTTTCGTAGCACTGTTTGTATTATTTATTACGTGCTTCTTATAGCTGAGTTTTTTATCTAGGGTCTCCCCAAGATATTTAACCTCATCTCCAAGTCATATTGGTATCCACGAAAGTCCAAGTCCTAAGGCTCTTATGAACTTTATCAAGGCAACTAGGGTGGTTTTTGCGGGGTTTTAAGGATAGTTGTTCTTCCATGCACTACTGCGCGACAACGGTCAGGGCTCTTTGCATTTTTTCGATTACATGAGCCTGATTGTCCCCCCGTGCTAGTAGAACGATGTCGTCTTCGTATTATACAGCGAAGATATGCTATTTCTCCAATCGTGTTAGCAGGCTCTCCAATATAAAGTTTGTCGTCAGTGGTGAGACGATTTCCTCTGCAGTGTTCTCCTGCACACCTTGGCTCTTATGTGGTGCTATTGAGCCTGTCACCTGTCTATGGTTTAGTATTTGATTGATCCAACCGCCTGTCATAGGATGTACATCTCGTGGCTATGGCATGGTTATTTGAGTCTTATAACGTTTTGTCTAATGCTCCTTTATCGTCTAAGAAGGCTCTTAGAATGATTTGTTTGTTATTCAAAGATCCTCAGGATTATCTCATGGATCACTGATTCACAAGAGCTACCTATTTGGTAGGAATATTGGTGTCGATGTAGAGGCCATGAGAGCCTGTAGTACATCGTCCCTGAAAAACTTTTCTATAATATTTTCCTCTGTTTTCAGGAGGAATGATGTAAGGCAGATTGGTCGGAAGGATTTGGGTTTTGCTGCGAGTCACGTCCCACTTTATTTGGCAGGAATACTTACCTTTGTTATCCTCCCTCCCAAGTATGTGTGCCGTGGCTAGTCTGACCCGTATTATTTTGCCTAATGCGGGTAGCAGCAGTTGTTTGCCTTGCTGTAGCAAGATTGAAGATTGGTACCATATTGCCCATTAAACTTTCTCGTAGGTTACAACCTTTTTTGCCAATTCTCCTTTTTGCTCGTGTTTGGAATAACAACAGCCGGATATTGGGCCTGTGGAAAAACCTCGCGTTTCCTCTTCAGTTACCATATACTCTCCATTGGAATTTGTGAAGGATCTTTTCTCATTGTTGTCTCAGAAAATTATAGTCGAAGCGTTTTGACTTAATAATATAGTATTATTAAGTCAAAACGCTTCGACTATAATACTACATTAATACTATATTAATAATAAAGTTTGCAGACAATTAACAGTTTTTAACAACTTAATCTGCAATCTGATCGTTGCTGGCTCAGAAAATAACTGTTTAAGCAGTCTGAGTCATGAATAAAGTTTACAAAAATTTATTTCTGAGCATTTTAAGATCAACTTGGTCAATGTGGGCCAAGCTGTTTTTGAAACAATCAATATTTTACCCAGGCATCTTAGGATGCAATATTTTTATAAAACTTTCAATGTTTTTTCCAGATATGCGAAGTACCTAAACGAGAAAGCCCTCTCGTACCGGGCGATCGCGTTCGACTTTTGTAAAGTAAAACGGGGCAAAGAAGAGGGCACGTTACGCACCATGGACGCCGAAAATTTAATAAAGACGCTCCCGATCTTGCAAAACCAGTTGGATGCCCTGCTCGAGTTCGACTGCACCGCCAACGATTTGACCAACGGAGTGATCAACATGTGTTTCATGCTGCTCTTCCGCGACCTAATCCGGTTGTTCGCTTGTTATAACGACGGCATCATCAATTTGCTGGAAAAGTACTTCGAACTGAATAAGAAGCAGTGCAGGGAGGCGCTGGATCTCTATAAAAAGTTTCTCATCCGCATGGATCGGGTGGGGGAGTTTCTCAAAGTAGCGGAGAACATTGGGATTGATAAGGGAGATATTCCGGACTTGACCAGGGCTCCCAATAGTCTATTGGATGCCTTGGAGCAGCATTTGGCTTCGTTGGAGGGAAATACTCCTACGACGGCTGGAAATCAGAAGAATCTAAAATCTGGTAATAGGTTTCATGTTCTGCTCAAATTAACAAATTCACTATAATTTTTATAGTTCCGTTTCTAACCGGAAATGTTAAATCTATGAAGGCACTAATTTGTGTCGGTGTAATTCCTGGTATACAAGTATGTTAATAATTTTCTATTTATTTTAGGTGTATCTGCGCTATCAAACACCAGTTCGGCCTTCGGGTCGGCCATGAATGACCCCTCGACCCAACCGGAAGCAGATTTTAATCAGTTTAGTTTAAGTAACGAGGCGCAAGCGGGCACGAATCCGTTTTTGAGCGAGGAACCGGAAGTGGACTTTTTCGGCGGATTGGATTCGATTAGTAATGCCGCGCCTGCTTTTAATGGTTCCGCGGTAACTGCACATCAGGGTAGCGCCATCGATGATCTTCTTTCTCTTGGTGGTAAGTACTTTTTTTTGAAGAAGCATTTATCTAGGATTTTTCATTGTTAAACTGCTTTTGTCAAATCTATCGATATCTCTACTTTTTTGAATGTTTTGTTCCAACTAATCCAAAGCTAAAATTAGTTTTTTTTTCTTAAAAATCAAAATAAACACATCGATTCAGATACTTTTTTCCATCTATACCCTATTTCTTTTTCCGTAGTAACAGATTATCTCATTAATTATGGTAAAATTCGGGTTCATTAATATGATGATATAAAAGTGCGCTCCCAAAGAATATGCCATTTTTTTTCTAGTATTTTTCTCTAATTTATAAACAAGATTAGATCATGCCGTAAACGCCTTAAAAGAATTTTGTTTTTGTGGATAAACGGTACATATTTCGTGCATATGCATTACATTATATTAAAAATAAAAGTAAATATCAATTTTTTTTATAAACAATGTAGTTTTTTACATATAGTTATACAAAGTGTTAAACCACCAGGCGGGACATCCCATGTAATTTTTAATAGGGTCAAATATTGGCTCTCCTAATTATTTTAGAGACATAATGTATTACAGTAATTTAAAGAGCACTAAAATCTGCAACCAACAAGAAAACTTTTAATTTTGTAGGTTTCCTCATTTAGAAGTTATTGGTGAAAATGTTGTCTTTTTTGTCTCCCCGTAGTTACAGATTACACTCAAGGTGAGAACGTTAATGAAGGGTGAACTGCCAAGAACAGTTGTCATAATAAAATTGAAGAAGTTTTGTGTATATTATTATATGTACTCGCCTTTACTGAGGAAACTCCCATAAGTCATTATAACACTAAACGTCCATTGACTGCTGCGCCCTCTGAATATCGGGGATTAGTATCAGCCTGAAGTGAAGGTGGCTTTGTGACGCTATCATAACGGGTAATTTAAAATTTGATTAAGGCGCTCAATTTGAATTTCGCTCTACTATACCGTGCGCTTAAAATTAGTGGGAAATGTGTGGTTCTTTCGGAAATTCTAGTAACTGGATAGAAAAAAGTGCTAAATTGGGATCTTTTTTGTCTCCATATTAAATAAAGACTTCGATTTATCACTTTTTTTATTTGCGTACTATGATTTCTTCAAAATTGCTGTTCTCTCAGGTTCGGCATCGGATTTAAAGTTTTGACATTGAGGCTGTCAAAAAGTTATAGAGAAACATGATGAATTATGCTGCTTATTGAGCTTCCTTGACTGGGTAATTTATTTTGGACTCGAATATCTAGAAATAAAAAGCATATTTTAAAGTATTAATTTTGTTAAATCATTCAAAAAATTAAAATCCTACCCCATTTTGCCATATTGACGATCTAGGATCCTATTGTTTTACTAAACACCTGGGTCCAGTTTTTAACTTTTAAATCCAACAGAATGCTGTTCTCGGCTGCTCCTCCAGGTGAAAAGTGGTCATTTCTCTATAATCGTGGTTTGAAAAAATATTTTTTTAAATGGAATGTCCTATACATATTGGACTCAAAGAAATAAAAAGATTTTATTTTAATTATTTCAAATATATCTAAATATTAAATATAAGAGACACATTACTAAGTTAAGTATAATTTTTTCTTACTTCGATAAATCTAAATTATTAATTAAAGAGCTTAGTTTAATCCAAGCAGTTTACCATTAAATGAACCTTAAGTTTACACATCTGGTGGGGTCATTTGTTACAAAGACCTTTCTAACTTACCTTGTATTAAGACTGAGAGGTTAACTGAAGGTATGCCATCTGGTTTAAGGACCCTACCTGAATAGGGCATGAATAAATCAGGATAAAAATAATTTTTACATAGATACAGTTTTAAATAGAAATATTTATTATTTCTGAGATTTTCGTGGTTTCAAAGCTTAGGAATCTGAACCCAAGTATTAAACATATTAGGTTTGTTAAAAAAAAACAGGAAATCAGTACTTTGCTAGCCATAGATTTGACAAAACAGCTTCTTTTTCTCAGAATCGAATTCTTACTTCTATCGCTTACGTTTGAACTTGCTATTTTCACAAAAAAAAGTTTGTTGCAATAACTACTTATGCAAATGCAATGTCGGCAATGTCTATATTCTACGGAGTTTTTACTGTCTATTTCTCAGTTCTTTTACAACAATATAATTCACCGCTTTTTAAAAAAATATCCTTTGTCGCACGTGTTAACACACATGAAAACTAATCACAGCCGCCACCCAGGACACTAAACTCAACACCTGGAAATATTTTTTGCAAAATATGCGAACAGATTTGTAAGAATTGTTTTTTCGCAAAATTTGATTCATGACAGTTAGTTTTTCGGCAGGATCAAAGAGAAAGCCTCTGTAAGCTAGAGAACTATCAAAAATGGTCGCATTTTATAAGACATATCTGATACTTGACACTCCGTGTAGTGTCGAGGAGGTAATTTCGCTCTCTTACCGCCATCTATATGTCGAGCAGTAGAAACTTTTTCAGTGCTGCGTAAATCGGCTTAAGACGATTTTCAGCGTGGAATGGTTCTTAGTTGGTATTTGCCAATGCGTTTCTACGATACTGATTTTAACCAAAATAGGGGAAAACGTGACGTCTCGGATCAGCTGTTTGGCGTTTGGTATTTACCAATTATTACCCGGTTTTGGATTTGGGTTAAACTTCCGATTATACAGTCCAGAAGAAGGCTATGCTTAGATTGTTAAAAATTGATTGACAATTGCGATATGATGTGCGCCCTTTATAAATTAAGAAAAATAAATACTAAATAGTTTTAAATTATCAAGGAGAACAAGTAGTAAAACGCTACTTAGCAAAAAAAAATTAAATTAAAGGAAAGAAGAAAATATAAAATTAATTCCGGCAATAAGGTGTTTATGGCTTCACCCATGCAAATTTACATGACCATTATACATAATTAATTAATTTATTATATCCAATAAAAGCATTTTTATTCAAGAGAAAAGAATGGCTAAGGCTCTGGAAAATCAACAAATGTGACTTAATTTGTTAATCAAACAGAAAAGAAAAAACATAAATTCCTTAATTCCTAATAACCAATTCATTTTAGCGACTGTTTCTTTAAATCAGCATTTTTAAGTGGTGGGGAACAATCCGTCAAAGTTGTCAACCAAAAGAGTAACCGCGGTTCTTTCCAATTCAACACTGAAAATGAGCTTCAGCTTTCAACTTGAAAGTTTCAAATCCCTCAACCTATTGAAGCTGACAAGTGACAGAATGTAGATTAGACCAGCTAGTATAGACATTACCAGGGCTGGGATTCTAAAATCACGACTCGATCTCGATACGATCACGACGAGAAGGGTGATTCTCATTATTTCTTTAAAATAAAAAAATATCGTTTAAAACCACCCATAGAGAAATAATAATTAAATGCATGGAAAGTTACAAAAATTTGTTGTGTTCATCCACTTTTGGTTTTAATATGGCAACATGGGTGCAATCAATAGCACTTATAACACCAAGAAAATTGGATCTCTTCATAAATCGTAATTTATTAAGTTGTCTGTTGGTAGTTTTGCAGTAGTTCCGCTAGTTCCAAAATTAAAATCTTGTGCAATGCTTCTTTGGTAACAATTTGTGGCATAAAATTTTAACATATTAAAACTGCTAATTCAATGTTAACTCTACGTCCTCTGCGTCTATTATTGACAGGAGGTTGTGGAAAATAGTCGAATTAGATTTATTAGTTGTTGGGTTTAAGAGAGCTTCTTAACCAAATGGAAACCTGATCAGTGCTGCCAGATGTGACGTATGAAATTATCGAGCGACGTTGTCAAAATTATCGGATTATCTCGAAAAATATGTTACAATCCGGAACTTATTTTTCTAAGAGAGTGTATTGAGGAATGGAAATAAAAAAATTGCGTCAATAGTAAAAAATAGCTAGTATTAAACAAAACCCCAACAAATATAAACTTAACCTATATATTTTGATATTATGTATGAAATTTAAACTAGAAATTAGGTACAAGAAAAAATTTTTAACACAAAAGTCATTATTCAAATGAAATATTAATATCTTCTTCATCATCCTTCTTATATATTATATTTGATATCATAGACTTTGTCATTTTTTGAGTAACATCAAAATTATAGCATTCACCATTAGCTCGCTGTGATGATAAAAGTAGTGCATTTATAGTTTTAGTGCACAAACTATTACGCGTATCAGTTTTAATGAGATTTACCTTTGAAAAAACCCGTTCACAATCTACATTGGAATGGAGTAAAATAAGGATATCCAAAACAAATGCGCCTAAATCTGCATATGGTTTGGAGTCTAAAAGATCTTTCTTTATAGATATTTTATACCAACATTTGTCAATGTTATTTTCATTTTTAATATCCTCATCAAACTCATTTAGGCACTGACAATATAGTCTCCACTGGTCATCAATTTTTTGTCGGTATTTTGAGGATCTATAATTCTAGGTAGTAAGTTTATTACCCCTATAAGAGACTGAGGTCTTGGCTTCCAATAATTCTTATCAAATATAGCTAAGTTAGATAACATACTATCATTGAAATTAAACCTTTTTTTTATCTCCATAGCAGATACTATTAAAAATTGACGACATCGGATGAGGAAGTCATCTTGTTGCTGATTTAGTTTATTAATATTTTCCATTACCTTAATACCAAGATATACTTGGTTTAACTCTATAAAATATTTATCGTAAGATGGATCTATGTTTTGCAATTATGTTTGATGGACATAATTGTGTTTTAAAAAGGTCAACAAAAAGAAATTTAAAAGTTTCGCACATTTTAATATAAACTGTTGTTATAACTACTTGTTCATTTTGAAAATAAGTGTTTAATTCGACAAATTTTGGAAGAATCCATTGGAGAAGATAAAAAAAAAAGTTTGGTTTCACTGTCACCTAACCTATTGGCTATGGTTTCGAATGCTAGTAATCTATGTCCAATCCACTGCTGGATAAAATATAACTGTAATGGATCCCACTGCTCAATAATTCTGTTAACTACCATGAGCAGTGAAAGCCACCTAGTCTGCGAAGGCCGCAAAATTTTGTGAGGCTCACCTTGACAAAATTCTTGGAATTCTAAAAGCTGAGCTTGCCTTTTGCTACTCTGTTTAAAAAAACTAAAAATATTCCTAGCTAAGTCTTCACAGTGCCGTGGAAGAACTTTACATGCTTCACTGGCGCATAAATGGAGAAAATGACATATACATTTTTGAATAACTATTCCAGGGAAGTTAAGTTCTAATCGAGTAACCACAGAATTTTTTGACCCAAACATTGTGTTGCAGCCGTCCGAACCAAAGCCTATGATATTTTCTAAGGGTAACCCGGATGATGTAAATACAGCAATTAGGTTGTTGTATATTACCTCAGCCATAGCACCAGTATTTGCTTCATCAGCATTTTTGCCAGAAAAACATTGCACTAAACTAAAAAATCTAGTTACAACTTTTTGACATTTTGAAGAAAAGTACCGCACGCAAACACACATATTTTTTACGCTGCTTATATCTATAGATTCGTCTATTAAAAAACTAAACCTTTTATGCCTTCTCAAGCTTCTTTTAGCTCTTCTACAAGCTCCTCAAAACAACATTTCCCAAAAACGTTCTTAATAATGCCGGTACATTTGGTTCTTCCCATTTGCATGTCTTTGGCGATTCTGGAGTCAGGAAACATATTTTTCATAAGGGGCACTAAATGATCTGACAGTTTCATAGATAAGTTATGCTCCGAAATAAAAGCGGCTACTTTGATCTCTGCTTGGGAAACTTGATCTTGAGCCTCATTCTTTTTAAAAAATGAAGAATCGATTTTAGGTTGATTTGATGCCAGTCCCTTTATAAGCCGTGATTTTTAATGACTGTAATATCAGCTTGGAAATCAGTGTTACATGCAATGCACCTTGCCCGTAGAGGATTATCTAAAACACAATAAATACCAATTACCAAATAAATCAAAGAGTCTTCCACAGTCCCACCAATTATTAATTACATAATTTATGTAATATTAAGCCACCGAATTTATTTATTTATTTTATTTATTCTGTTTCTTGTTATTTTGATAAATTTATCTAAAGAAAATAAAAAATCTATATATAAAAGTCAGTTACGATTATTTTTCTAAGCAAAAATATTCGTTTAGGTATACCTCTAACGACGCCGAATCTATTAAATTTAATCAAGCTAAGGCTAAATTAACACCGCCAAATTATGACAGAATTAGATAAAGCGTATTAGGATATTCCCGAAAAACCAATTGTTTTATTTAAGATTAACACCCTGCATCACGTAAACAAACCGCCGTTGCGGACACATGTTTATCTAAACTTGTATTAAAATAACCTTAAGATTCATCTGTCAAATTTATTGTACCTAATATACTAAGTTAACAGCCTGCATAATGGAAATATAACACTTACCTTTAACAGGTTTTAACGACGCCTTAAAAAGATTTTCCCATTCTATCCTGTATTGCTGAGGTCTAGTTTACCGTCTTTGCATGTTTTTAAAACGTTTCCTATTGATGTTTGCTGCAGATTCCGAGTCCAAATCAGAAGAATATTTTGACGTAGTTGCAGCGTTCATTTTACACGTTTCAATTATAATATTACCAATAATTACATAGTGAAAAAGTAATAGCTCTCGACCGTAGGCTGTATGTATGATTTCATTTTTATTTGACGTTCTGTTCGGTGATTCCCACAACTCGTTACCGGCGGAGCCCACGCCGAGCGCCGTTTAAAGATTTGGATTTGATTGATTTGGTCTTGAACTTGCACCAGAGAGCGCTATCGGTTTGGAGTTCGGATAAATAATAATTAATAAATAATTGAAAAATAGCTAGTAGGGAGGAAATATAATGGGTAGATGCCTAGATGGTATACATATACATTTTGCCAATAATATAACTCACGTTATGGTAAAATCCTAAACTCTCTTGGTAGTTTATTAAGTTTGAAATGTATTTTAACGTTTTGAATTATTTTCTTGTGAAATTATGTTACAATTCGATAATTATGTTACATCTGACAACACTGAACCTGATAGTCGATGAAACAAATACGTCTAAACAAAGATGCTGACACATTATGCACGTATTAAATAAGGAAGAAGATAAATCGTCTGGTGCATGCGATACAATCCGCAAAACACTCACTATTAAACATTTTATTTAGAATTAGTCATATCGAGTAAAAAGAGAGTGTCGAATCGTAATTTTAGAATCCCAGTACCAGAAGTATTTTGGTTAATCTTAAAAAACTTGTGGCCTCCAGCGTGCGAGATCTCTTTTTCGGCTACTTTTCCAATGGTACTAATCCAATGGTAAAATTAGAATTTTGATGCACTTTCTCAAAATAATAATTTTTTCTTAAAAATTTGAATTAACCCACATGGTACTAGTTTTCAGCTTTCAAAAAATTTTTTCAAAAAATCCAATGGCAAAATCAGAATTTTGATATCTTCGGCTATTCTCCAAAATCGAGCAACTTAAAAAAACCTACGATTTTCATTACAGGTAACCCCTTTGCAGACATGTCGGTCCCGGCCGCCGCCCCAACATCAAACGGCACCATCCCCGACTTCTTCAACATGAACCAACAACCGCAGGCGGTCCCTTCCAATCAGCAACAGCAGTTTTGGTGCGGCACCGACACCTTTGGAGTGGCCCAGCAAACGGAAATCCAGCAACCGCAACAACAGCCGTTCGGGTTCTTCAATAGCGCCGCCGCCCCGCAACAACAAATGCCGCCCCAATACAACGCGATGGCCGCTCCCGTTCCGGAACCAACTAAACCGCCAGCGAAGATCATCACCGATGACCTGGAGTCCAGTTTACATTCGCTGGTCGAGAATTTAACGATGGATTCGGGCGGAAGCAGTAAATGGAGCTCTCCCAAGAACCAACCGAAACCAGCGACAGTGGCAGCACCACAAGCAGCACCTGCTTGGGTACAACCTGGATCTGATCAGTATCGGCCAATGATGTCAATGGGGCAACAGCCGCCCAGCCAAGACCCCAGCGCTCCCTTCGATCCTTTTGGGGCCCTGTAAATTTATGTATATTTAGGAATTGTAAATTGAATATTCTAGTCAGGAGGTGGTGGTATAATGGAGAGAATTTTTATTTTTTAGCTTCGGAACGCGGTTCGCAGATAGAAGAAGATGTTAATAAGTCAATCATTGTTATTGCCAAATATTAGCGAAAGTTGTGTATTTATATTATTATATTTTCTTGAGCGATTACGGTATGATAATTGTTGTATTTTGTTTGTGTTTCTTTAATCAATTAAAGAATTACTGAATACATTCGTTTTATTTGTGATTTAATAACATTTAATCATAACTTTTTATCGAATATCTTTGAGCTGAGCTTTATTTGTTTATTTATATAATGCAGCAAATGCTCTACAGGCTAAGTCCCAATTACCGAGCAATGAGCAATTACCATGTTTATAGGCAACTGTTAATGTTGATTAGCGAAATACGAATTAAGATAAAACGCATGTGTAAACACCCGTAAATGGTTTTAGCGATCCCAATTCGCATTATTTTAAAACGTTCTAGATTTTTATGTGTATGATCTCGCTGTAATGGGCAATAAGGTCACAGAACACAAATATAGAGAAATGCGCGTTGCCTAATAAACAGACAGAAATTCTGTGGACAGCTATATTGACGTTGTTGACAAGGACAGGGGCGACCATCTTGGGTGGCATATGGCGGGAAATTTAAGCATGATTTATTGGGCGATATTTAAATTTAAAGTAATTTGCCGAATTACAGAAGTTGATGTGTTAACTGATGAGTGATGAGAGATATATTTAAATAGAATTTTATTTTAAAATTAACAATACTCTTATCAGTTTGTGTTTCAATGTGGATGTTTTATTAAAAACAATTTTAATAAAATACCCACATTTTATTAGAATTTTACCGTACCCATTTTTAATTAAAAAAAAGTTTTCTTTTTAATTTAAGTTGGAAAAAAATAAATATTGCTTATCAGACATCCCTCATCACTTTATTCAAGAATTAACACATCAACTAAAATACTATTTGATTGAAATTTAATTCTCAAGATATTGTTTATTTGGGACATTTAAGATTTTTAGTTATAGATACTTACCAAGAATTATAAATTGGCACGATAGGTATGGGAGCAAATTTCAAATTAAAAAAAAGCTAAATTGTCTTTTAAATATTTTATTTTAAGATGAATTAAAATAAATTTAACAAAGGGTTTTAAAATGCATAAAAATAGTTACAATAAGGAGAGTAAGGTTCCGTGTATACGGAAGAAGATCCAAATTCGCATTAATTTTCAGTGCTGCCAACTAACAAAATTTTGAAAACCGAGACAGGGAGAAAAATGTTCACTTTGATTTTGAATTTAAAGGATTATATTCTTTTACCAGATACATATATTTTTACTCAATCTCCTCAACTTAAGTAATTTATCAATAAATTATTTAGGTTGGCAATAAAAAGCTGGTTAACGTCAACGTTAAAACCTTTTGTGTACAACCTTAGAACATAGAAAGGCCTTTCAATGTTCTAAGATATACCGTCAAATGGGGTTAAGTGAATCAAAATAAGTGGTTTTTTCGTTTTTCTGCCAAAGTATTAAATTAAAAAATATGTAAAAAATATTGTAGATTCTGGTAAACGTCTTAAAAGATTTTGTTAAAACTTGTAAGCATTTAAGCAAGTCCTCCATTTTTTTTGATAAAGTCTGATTCACTTTACCCTCTGGTTTGGGGTAAAGTGAATCATGTATTAGAAGTGCTGTAAAATTCACTTTAAACATAATGTGGGTAAAATGAATCAACAAAAAATAAAAAAAGAAGATTTAAACGGAAAAAAACACTTACAAAAAACAAATTCTTTATTCTAAAGGTAACAAAAGTAAGATTAAATAACAAAGTCTTATTCTATAACACATTCTATCACAGAATATTAAGGCTTTATAAAAACAACAAACTTAGGAACATTTCGTTAAACAAAAATGGCACTCTTGGTAAAAAAAACTTAAGTCTACATACAAAACATAGGAAAATTAACAAAAAAGAAATTACTCCAACTTTTTAAATTCGTCGTTGTCTAAGTTAAAAACAAATTTACCCCTCTTGAAAGACGCAGTTTTCTAATAATTTGGTCTTGGCTTACTAGGCAAAGGTCCTGTATTTCTGGATAAACAAAATACCCCTTTTCCGAGTTTCCCTTTTTTCTCATGGCATTTATAGTAAATTCTTTTTTCTTTGAACAATTCTCGATTTTGCCAACAAACAATCGATCTCGTTTCTCGGTTGGAAACTTTGCAATAATAAACTCCCCAATCATTGGCTCCATGGATAAGTCTGTGTCGATCATGTAAGTATCATCATTCGATGTCGACGGATTTGGATCAAACTCGTCAAAGTTTTCAACAATATTTTCGAAATCACTTAGGGAAAATTCTTTATCTAACTCTCGATCTAACTCATCATCCGATATTTCCAGGGCTCTTCTTGTGTTTTATCTATTATCGTTGATAATAAACTTTGACTTGACACACTTTTGCCAGCCTCGATAATAATTTTTTTTCCTCTCTTTGTTGATTGATTCGGGGTAGTTTTTAAATTTTTTAGGTGACTGATTATTGTGTTACTCCAGGCCTGATCATTATTCTCACCATTTTCATCGATGTGTAAATTTCGTGGAATTTTATTTAAAACTTTGTTGGGATCGAGCGGAAAAATTCCACATGTCTTAAAACCAGCAATGGAATTTTCTTTCGACTTTATGCCAACCTTTTCCACACTCTGTCTCAGCAGCCTTGGAAACTCCGTTTTAGGAATGACTCCACGGTGTTTTAGTTTCCATTGTTCCAAGGTGGATCTCCATGCAGCTTTTAAAGGCCTAAAATACGCGACATCGAGCGGTTGAAGCAAATGAGTTGAATTGGGAGGGAGTAAGACAAAATCAATTTCATTATTCTCACATTGCTGTACGACATTAGTGGTAATGTGGCAATTTAAGTTATCGCCTATTAAAACTTTACGCTCAGCAAGCTTTCGAAAATAAGGCATGACAATTGTCTTAAACCAGTCCTCAAATATATCAGAGTCAAACCATCCACTCATGCTTCTGTTATATCTTGCTCCTTCAATTCCTCCCTCTGTCCAACCATCATAGGAATGTTTTGCCTTGTATACCGTATATGGAGGCAGTAATGTTCCATCAGCGGCTATTGCAAACATCACAGTTGTGCTGGTCTTTGAGGAGTCTATTAACCTATGGGCATGCTTTGCACCTCTTTTTGTAATTACTTTAGCCGACCCGGGATCATCCACAAAATTGGTCTCGTCGTAATTGATAATATTTTGAGCAGGGACGTCTTTCAACGTGACCTGCAAGTTTTCAAAATATTTTTGAATAACCTCGCGGGTTAATGCACCTCTAACGCGTTTTGTATTTTCAGCCAACTTAACGGTAAGGTCTTTATTTCTGCTCATAAAACTTTTGAACCAGTCCATCCCTGGCATATTTTCTTTAAATCTGGAATCCCTTACTCCTAGTCTATTTAGATATTGTTGCACAATTGCTCTAACATCTGTAATTTTTAATGGGAATCTCCAGTCGGCGCAAATTTTGATTGTCTCCTTTAGTCTTAGCTCTTGCTCACCACTTAGTACAGGCTGTCGACCATATTTTAAAGAATGTTTGCCATGATATCTTCTTTGAATGGTACTGAAAGGTACACCAAATCTTTCAGATGCTTGTCTCATGGACATATCACCTCGTCTAACCACTGCCACTGCTCGACGAACATATTCTTGATCGTAGTTACATTTTCCCTGCGGCCCCAATTTTTTTTTGTAAATTCTCGGCATGCTAAAAAGACCAAAACTAATAAAAAAATATTTCTTATATAAAAAATTATTTAAAAAAAAAGTTCTAAAAAATTTAATCATAAATTTACAGCGACACTTAAATGATTCATTTTACCCATTAAAGTTACCATCTTAGAAAAAAAAAATGCTAAAATTCAACAAAAAAAAAAATTACCAAAAATTAAGCACAAATTTGTTTATTAATGTCTAATAAACACATTAATTACAATCAAGTAAATAAATATTAATATTGATCACTTCCGCAACCAATCGTTTCCAAAGTTTTGTAAAATACAAAAAAATCGTTTAACCGGAACATGTCGTTATGGTACTCACGTGTATTTTTTTGAGCAGCGAAACACACCCTACCACACACAAAGACATACTAACGAGGTCATCTCGATGCAATAATGTCACTATATGGGGCAGGTCTGCGACGGGATCGACTTTTTTGCGGAAATACCCGATTAATTCATTTTACCCACTATGATTCACTTAACCCCGTTTGACGGTATATATATATATATATATATATATATATATAGAGATTTCATTTTAGATATAGACATTTTAAGTATGATCACAAATCTTATATATATATATATATATATATATATATATATATATACTTATATTTGTGATCATACTTAAAATGTCTATATCTATCTACCAAACTATGAGTAAACTAAGGCAATGTATAGTTCTCTTGTTTTATCTTCAGATACTAGAGTATAGACAGTACAGTACACTGAGAAGTTTCATTGATAAAATTTTGAACTAAACTACCATTTTTTCCAATGAGTAACTTTGTCTCCTTGCACAATTTATGTCATACTTTTGGTTAGTGCTACATACGAAAGATGATCACTGAACTATGTCAGAATGTTTAGGGAGGAAACAATGAAATTCCTTCAAGAAAAATATCTCTACAGTTTTAATATGTGGTAAATATTACAGTACGTGAATGCATTGGTATTAGTACTATTAGTTGTATTTTTTCTATTATTTCTATAGATAAATAAATCTTTGTAATTAACTATTAAGTGTCTGGTTGATGAATCTTAACTGTAACTGTATTTTATCTTTTTTAGCATATTTTAAATTTCAATTCAATTAAAACTCAATTTTAATTATGTTAAGTGTGAAAGTATGTATAAAAATATATATATAATATTTTCATCTTTTTTATGTTTTTGAAGTGTATCACACACAACATTATAATGGTGCACCATCTTAATGTTGCTTTGTGATTAGAAATCATTTTTTTAGCAATAAAGTATATTATTATTATTATTATTATTTTCACTTTTAATTACTTTCACTCTTCTGGAGGTCCTTCTTGGGATAACAAAACCACCATAGAAAAACACCCACTTGAATTAAAACAAAACTTTTTTTCTAATAAATATATACAAAATTTAACCTTAAATTACTTTCATCCAAAAATCATTTCCTCCTCGTAATTCCCCCCAAACACATCTAAAAACTCGCTGTTCCTTAACTCAGACCTGGGGCTCCTGCAATTGTCCACTCGAGACAAGTTTATCCTGTTAGTGCCAAATGTATAAGTTAAAACATAATTACCAGAATTATCTTTCACCCTGGTGGTTTTACAATTGTGTATGTGCTATAAATAGAACATAGTGGGATCAGTAAACCTACAATTAATAAAAAAAGAAGTTTTTAGAAAATAATTAATGTTTTAAAATAATAATTATAAACAGTACCTGGCTGTGAAAATATAAAATACAGCCGGAAGTGGAACTAGCAATAATAACAATCCATTCATCAAAGGGTCTTGCATTTGGGTTAATGAAATAATTCCATAAGCATGAAGACCCCAATGACCCAAAACAATCACCACATTCCTGGGCTGGGTCACTGTTGACTTAATTAAAGCTGAAACAGTCTGTTCAATTCTCACAGCAAAATGTGCAGCACAAGATATCACTGAGATCACCACAATAAGATATGGAAAAGAATAATCTAAAACAATCATTATTGGTCAAAATTCATTAAGATTTAATTCAATTATTACATATTAGGCCTCCTACTACTGCATGAATCAATATCAGTATTGGAATAAAATACATGGCAGCATATATGGACATTTTGCCTTGCCTTGGGAGGCATTTCCTGCACACCCATGGCCTTATAAGCAACATTAGCAGTAATGAAAGAGTGTAAAACAAAAAAATTATTGTATATCTACAAATATTTACTGTTATCTGAAAAATAAATTAAATTCCAAAGAGTCTTACAAGGGGTACACTGCCTCCTGAGTACAATAAACTTTATCCTCATAATTTGGCTGTGGATTGTGCAGTAAAGTATACCAGTCAGCCAAATAACGAGTCCCACAACTGTTAATTGTTAACTCCCCCACAGGATTTGTGGCCAAAAGAGCCAAAATGCTTGATATAAGCACCTCAAAGAAAGCAGTTATGTGGAGACATAAAACATTTTTGCTAAAACTGTTTCAGGATTGATGGTGTTTCTATAAGCATAGTGAGTTATTACCTGCGCCTCATAGAAACCATGTCGATAAAGAACCAGTGCAGTATCAGCACCATCAGGACCATGAATCCCAAGTATAACCAGTCATAGAGACTGGGGCTGCCCAAGCAGGGCTCACAAATGAAAGTTGTGTCGTTTCTACGAAACCCTCTCGAGCATGAGCCACAGTCGCTTAGTTCGCCGTTGTCTTGCAGGATGCGACCACAGTACCATCCTGGACAAGACATTATGGATCTTGATGGGTTATCGAACAAAATTCACATATAAAACTTATTTTCGTTATAATGTGATGACTTTTTTTACTAAGTAATTAATATACACTGAAAAAAATTGTATTGATCTCTAATCATTGATAAATACTTGTCTTATTGATCATTGATCTCTATTTAGATGTTTATTTACTTTTTTTAGGCAGTGTCTACAGTACTCGTGTGTGAAGCCTAGCGTCCAATCGATATCCAGCAACCAAATCAAGAACGCAGCATATGTCGGTTGCCAATTATTGAACGAGAGGCTAAATCCCAAGTTGATTCCATGTTTTGATTGGTTCTTTCTATTCGTCATTCATTGGCCGTTTTTTCAGGCATCCGCAGTATTTTTAAAATGGGCAAATGGGTAATCTAGCGTAGTATTTCAGCTAATGAAGTGCAATGTGTATAAATTAATAGACGAGAAAATAATATTTTCAGAGAAGTCTGTCTATAGACTCAAAGTGACTTAATGTGTTAGAAAATGTGTAAAAAGTTTGTAAACTTTGACTTTGTGTCCTTTTTACACATTTTCTAAAATAATGTTTAATTTGTTTTTTTTTTATTAGCTCCGCTTTATATTAACATATGTTGACCATCTTTGATCCTTTTATTAGGTATACAGGGTATCCCAGAAACAGACCGACCAACTTTATTGAGCGATTCTTCTATAAAAAAAGAGCCCATGAATATTTATAAGCTCAATAATAATAATTATGAAAATATAGACGTCCTTTCCTTTTTAGTTGATCATTATTCAAATGTATCTAGTATAAATTTACGAGAATAAATTTTTGACACTGATGATGATTAAAATATAATTATTACTATACAACCCGCCTTTATCTAAGCCAACCTATCCTGACAAAAGTATTAACACCCCTTTGGTATCTGCTATGTTTATCTGGCATTAGATATTCTAAGACCAAAAGTACAATTTTCATACAATTTCTAAGTTCAAAATAGGATATTTCCAAAATTTTTGGCATTCCAATACCTAAAAATACCAATAAATTTCTTATCATTTTTATATCATAATTTGTTACACAATTTATTTGCTATTCTACCTACTATACTGTACAATACTACTATAGCCAAACTGAAACATGATCGTATATTATTAGGTATAGGTACTTATTAAAAGGCTATTATTAAAAAGAACACCATTATTTTGAATACCTATTTATTTCTTTCTTTCACACAGTAAATAAATTAATTATTACATATGATGACGACATAAACGAAAGCAAATACCTATAATAACTTATATGTATAATGTTTATAACAAATAATTATGATCTATTGAAGAAGTACTTGAAACAAATAACTGTTTAAAATGACTTTTTAAATCCGCATTAATATCTACTGTTTCAGAAGCGGTTGGCTTCTTGCACATGCTCTTATTAACTTTTCTTTTTTTCTGAGTTCTAAAAAGAATCTGTTTTGTTTTTTAATTTTTTTAGTGGTTGGCTCGTTATTACAATTGACTGGAACAAATGGTTCAAATGAAGTAGTAGGCAAATCAAGTAATTTATCGACTGTATCCAAATGACTTTGAATTTGCAGTATTACTTCATCATCTAAAGTATTTGCATCAGTATTTTGCAACTTGGTAAACGTGCTTAATTTAATACTCGCGTAGCAAATTGATCTCTTAATGCATCGAATTTATTATTAAGATTTTTTCTGGACGAGCTGCTGCAGGAGGTACTTCCTTCGAATGTATTTTCTGATTGTGGCATATTTTTACTTTTCTTATATGACAATGCTACAAAATGAATGTGTTTGCAAATGGAATTCCTAATGCAAAAATCATTACATGTGCAGGAATAAGTATGGTAGCAAATTTGACAGTTATTGCAAATTAAATCACAACAGCTTTCAGTCTGAAATTTTTGTACACAATATATTTCTCCTGTGTCTTCATTGGTAGATGCATCCCCAATTAAACATATCAATTCATTATCCTTATCAAAATCAATATTAAAGTTGCTCGAAAGAGCAGCTCTATGTCTTAGCAAAATATTTTTAGTATGAATAGTGTGCTTTCCTTTAATATTTTTTATAACCCTATCCACAGACTTATCTCTAACATATTTTAATAGCACATGCAGGCTTTTATCTAACCTTTTTACCTTTTTTCCATCTAGGTAAAAACTAAAAATACTTGATGGTTTTATGCATGGACTCCAATCACATATTTGTATTTATTCTACAATGTGCCCTAAAAGAATATGCCCATTTTTCATAATTGTTAAAATAATTCTTCTGAAAATAAATCCCAAATTGATGAGTCTCAACATCTAGCAGCAATTCTGATACTGATCTAGAAAGGTATTCAGGAAACATATCTGCACTAGTATTTTGCTGCAAACATTTTATAACTTTATACACTTCTGAACGTTTGTCTTTATTACTTATTTTTGATAAGTTGCCATGCACGGTCAATGTGCCACGAACAAAAAAAATGTTGATTCGGAGGCTCCATTTTACTACACCACTTATTGTAAAAAGTTAAAACTATGTCAGTCATAAATACTTTTGCAGATACTAAACCTACATTTAATTTAACTACATCAAAAAAAAGTTTATAAATGAAAGTGTCCTTCCTATTACTAAACATAAAACATACTGGCACTCCTTCTCCAAATTCGTCCACCACCATAATAGTTGTAAGCTCAAAATCATAATTGTTTAAGCCATGAGTCTTGTTGTTAATGTTTTTTTGAAAATCTGTCATCACAATTAAACAAAAGTCTACACTACCCAACTTATACAAATCACTATCATCCACCACACCCTGTTGTTTATAGTACAAAATACAATTTCCTTCTTTCTTACATTGTTTTACCCATAAATCGACTGACACTGCATCATTCTCGTGTTTAACACCTTCTGAGATATTTATATGATAAGCTTTTTTGACATTTTGAATATCCTTCCGTGTAATTAAATCTTCACGACTTAGATTTTCCTCATCAATTTTATCTCTATATGAATCCAAAATACTAAAAAATTAATATTTGTAAGCGGAAATGCCTGTGTATAAGCCTGATAATGAGATCATCGACTTGATTTTGGTTCTTTGCAAGCTCAATGATGCTCAGTTATGAGCTTGAGGCGAGGGGAACACGGGAATGGGTCGCGCGTTCTGGCACCGTTGCATCAGTCTTCGCGGGCACCGTATAACTGTAGCGTCAAGTTATTTTGTATAAGTTTAATAATAAATTATTGTCCTTTGTTTTGAAGATTTATTGTTTTATTAAGGGTTAAAGTGTAAGATGTAGTTTTTTTTTCTTTAAAAAATATTAAACTAGACTAAACACTTCGTCCAATTTTTTTTAACGCCGCAATAACTATTAAGATTAAGAAAGAATTTATGGACAAGCCATACAAGAGTAATTCGATACTAGAGGTTCGATCTCGTAAACATCCAGTCTAAGAGCCATGAGATCCAAACTTTGCTTAAAAGATCTTTTTAAAACGTATTCGACTTTTGAAGTGAAAGTGGCGTGCGTGAATATTATTTGTTTTAAGTGCTTGTGCCTTATTTTGGATTATTTTTATACTGGTGAGTTTTCTCACGGAGCATATCCAATTTCCATTATTTTTTATTTCCTATTTTTATTGTTGTTGCTATTTACATTTCAACATTTTATTTTAAATACATGTGTTTTACAAGCTAATAATAATATTTGACATAAAACATTTAAGACCTGTTTAAACTACATAAAATATTTACAGATAATTCATTTAATAAAAGCAGAGTGCTAGAGCTGCATATCATCTTTTTCCTTTTACCTAAAATGGCCATATAACGTAGATTTATTTACCAACAAGTTGCTTATTGTGGAGTGAATGAGCCACAGAGCAATCTTTCTGTATTGTGGAGTGTTTGAGCCACTTAGCACTGTATTGTGGAGTGTTTGAGCCACTTACAGATTTGAATGTTGCAAACTACGTTTTCCTGTACTATTTATAGTATGAAACTATACCTTTCCAAATACCTATTTTACTATCTGTTTAAGCAGTTAATAGCACATTTATATTGCGCTAGTGGGTGACAGATACAATGCGTAATAATATTCCAAATATAATAAATAGCTATTAAATAATAATTTAACTAGTTACAAATGTTTAAATCTTTTAATAATCAAAATATCTAAATACTAAATAAAATAACATAATTAGGAAATTGGTTGCTCAACACATTTATTTTTTCCAGGTACGTACGTTATGTCATCTTACACTTGACTACATGTATCAACATATTTATCAACATAATCAACAAGTAATTTAAGTATCGTGGTTTTTAAATATATAATGTAATTATCACTAAGATTAGTATTTGATTTATTTGATTATTATTGTTTTATAATAAAAATTGGTAAACGCCCCATATATTAATTTCAAAATATTTATTTACCGCCACCGGATTTGAATTTAACATTTTCGGCCTGACAAAAGTAACCCTAGTGTTTACATCAGAAGTGGGATACACTACGTGCGGTGTAATTTTGTATCAAGATAAACTTCTTTTGTGTTTTTTTTTCCTTTATACCAAGAACAATGGCTGAAGAAAACAGTTCGCGTCGCGGAAGTATCGAGTCCGTTAACAGTGTAGTGGGTGAAGTGGATGGGGATGGTGAACTTCCACTTCAAAAACGTCAAAAAGTAGATTGGCAAAAAACTTTGGTGAATTTAGTGGCTGCTCAGCAAAAGTAGTTGGCTGAATTATCTCGCCAATCAAAGATGCCTACACAAATGCTGACGTGTTCAACGTCAACGCCCAGTACCTCGGGCGTGGATTTTTCTCATGCGCCTGTGCAGGGAATTATGAACGCAGGGTCTGTGAACTCATTTAAGCTCACCAGTTATGATCCGGATAAAACTGCTTACTCTATCGAAGAATGGTTGGATGACGCAAGCAAACTAAAAGAAGAACTCAATATAAGTGATTACCTCATGATTTCTAAGGCGAGTGAAGCTTTGAAAAATCGTGCCTACCGCTATTGTTGTGATTGGCGGCCACTTTCTCGCAGCTTGGCAACCTTTTGTGCAGATTTGACAATTGCGTTTCCAGATCGAGAAACTCCAGATGCACGTGCATTTAAAGCCGCGACGCTTCGCAGCCGAGAGTGTGGTTTACTTAGCGAGTATGGCATTCAAAAATTGCGCCATGTCAGCCGTTTTCATGAAAATCTTCCATGGTTCAAAATTCTTAGTATGGTGGAATTTGGGATGGATCATGGAGAGGCACGTTCTGCATTTCACATCCAAAATCCACAAAATGAGCGGGAATTGCTAAAATTATTTAGCGAGTTTGATGCACAACGACCTGGCTCATCAAAAATTCCCAGAAATTTCGATTCTGTTGATGTCAGCAGAAAGCCAGATCGACGGTTTGAAACAACAAATAAAAAATTCAGGGGAAGTTGTTTCAAGTGCGGCCGTCGAGGACATCAACAAGATGCATGCTAAGTTAAAAAACAATTAGAGCCTAAAAATGACAGTGAAGTACCAATCTGCAAGTTTTGCAAAAAATTGGCCACACTGAGGCTAATTGTTGGTCGAAAAATGGTAAACCGAAGAAGGCATTTGTTTTTAAAAAATGACGCCAGATGCGGAAAATCCCTATTGCCACTGTTTTATGTTCCAACCAGGCCCCAGTGGTAAAATATCTCATTGACACCGGTTCCGATATTTCAATAATAAAGGAATCTGTTGTGAAAGCAATTAATGGGATTATTAAGCCCGAGAACAGCGTGCGTGTTTTTTTCGGGACTCGGTTCTCAAGTGGTTTATGCCGTTGGCGTTAGTGATCTAATAATTGTTTTGCCTACGTTGACTTTGGAAATTTGTTTTATGGTAGTTTACGATATTGTTATTCCTAGCGATGTTGATGTTATTATAGGATGGGATGTCATCAGTCGACCTTCCATACGTATTGAGAAAGGTCATGATGGGATCGAATTACACCACTCAAATGCGATTGAAGCCAGAGTGTTTAGTTCACAAGTTGATGTAGTGCGAATTAAGCAATTAGATTTAGAAGATAGTTTAAGGTATCGTTTAGAGAGTTTATTGACATTTTATAAAAATAGAACCCCAGATAAAAAAAGTCGTTCTGAATATGCTAGTCCTATAGTACTTGTTCAGAAGAAAAACAATGAAATTCGAATGTGTGTTGTTGATCTTCGCGATGTAAATAAAAAGGTGTATAAGGAAATTTATCCCTTGCCCATCATTGATGATCAAATAAACGCCCTATGTCATGCCAAATATTTTACAACGTTGGACATGAAATCTGGATTCTATCAAATGGAAATTGATGAAGATTCTAAACACATTACCGCCTTTATTACTTCAGATGGACTGTATGAGTTTCGTATGCCTGTATACTGTTCGTATACTGTATCGGATGCCTTTTGGTGACATCAATGCTCCAGCAATTTACCAAAGAGCTATTGATGAAGCATTGGGTGAGTTAAAAGGTAGTAAAGCCTACATTTATTTGGATGATGTTCTCGTGCCTTCAAAAACAATCGAAGAAGGAATGAAGAATCTCGAAGAGGTGATTAATGCTTTGTCAAGTAATGGATTTTCTTTAAATTACGAGAACTGTTCGTTTTTTAAGTTGGAGACAGAGTATCTTGGTTTTTTGCTAAGTGAGAAAACAATTCGTCCTAGTCTGCAAAAAGTGAATGCGTTACTTCAATCGCCTACTCCTAAAGATGTAAAAGGTGTTAGAGACAAGTGTAAAAGACAGTTTATGGGACTTGCTGGATATTTTCGCAAGTTTATTAAAGGTTTTTCTAGGTTGGCTGCTCCGATTACAGCATTGTTAAGAAAAAATATTGTTTTTGAATGGACTACAGAATGTGAGAGTGTTAAACAATTAATTTTAAAAAAACTTACTGAAACGCCAGTTTTGCGTATGTTTAATCCGGCATTAGAATGTGAACTTCACACTGATGCAAGCTCAATAGGATTAGGAGCTGCTCTTTTTCAAAAAGAGGATGAGATTTCTCGACCTGTTGCTTATTACAGTCGTCGCACTACAGACTATGAGTCGATGCTTTGGTAGAAGCAGTAGATTCACACTTTCGTGTCTATTTGTATGGTGTCCATTTTGTAGTGTATACTGATTGTAATTCGGTGCGCGCAACAGCTATGAAACATAATATAACATAACCACAATTTCACATCAAACGACGACGACGATCAAAAAACGAGGACCAATCAAAACATGGAATTAACTTGGGATTTAGCCTCTCGTCTTATTGATAGTCCGCGCTTGCTCTTATTTATTCAATATAATGCCCGTATCTCCTAAAATTCCCAAGGGATTTGGATACAACTTTTTTCTATAATAAATAATACATATCTAAACCAAATTTAGGTAGTTGCAAACCTCTACAAACGAAAGTTATAAAAAATTATTGAATTGTTAGATGTACAAAACAAATTTAAAAGCTATAACTCCCTAAAAACTCCCTAAACTCCCAAAAAATTCGAATGAACCTTTTTTATGTAATTAATAATAAATATCTAAATGGATTTCAGGTGGTTGCAAATTCTACAAACAAAAGTTTTTTTCTAAAAAATTGAATTGTTAGATGTTAAAAAATATAAACGGCTATAACTTTTAAAACTCCCAAAGTGTATATTTATACAGTTTATATTTTTTAATATCTAACAATTATTCAATAATTTTTACAAAAAAAAACTTTCGTTTGTAGAGGTTTGCAACCATCCGAAATCGGTTTAGATATTTATTATTAATTGCATAAAAAAGTTTCACTCGAATCCTTTGGGAGTTATAGGTGTTTATATTTTTTTAACATCCAACAATTTAATAATTTTTTGCGAAAAAACCTTTGTTTGTAGAGATTTGCAACCACCTGAAATGGGTTTAGATATTTATTATTTATTACGTAAAAAGGTTTTATCTAAATCATTTGGGAGTTTTGAGAGTTATATCCTTTCAATTTTTTTCCACATCTAACAATTCAATAATTTTTTACCAAAAAACTTGTTTGTAAAGGTTTGCAACCATCTAAAATCGGTTTAGATGGCTTAACGATAAAACTAAATATACTTTAACACCATAATTAATTAATTCGCAGTATAATTACGTTTAAAACAATATTTTCTCTGTATATTACAAAAAAAACATAAACTATTGCCAAACCTAACCCCGAGTCATAAAAAATGACATCTATCAGACTGGTCAACTTTTACATTCATCCTTAAATAATGGCGCAAAATTCAAAATAAAACTGAACATTAACATCTGCTAATTATTATTTATCATGTTACGTATAATTATTTAATAATTTACTTGAATGCTAAATAAACAAATGACTGACTGATTATAGTTTAAAAATAGCATGGCAAGACACATTAATAAATCTTTAAATGAAATTCAAATGGGTTAGGAAACCGTTTTGCACTATGATGACTCAACCGGGGAAATTATCTACTACGCGCAGCCGTTTGCTGTTGCGCCATGATAAGGAACTATTGAAATATTCGGTGAAAATTGTGTGACCTTTATATTGTAATTAAATTAATCACCTGTTTAGTGGTTGTAGCAGAATGGACGACGATTGTTGTGAATTGTTACGGTGTTGTTGTGAATGTGGTCTTTGCATCGGTAAAAATGACCAGAAAATCCCTGGAAGATGATTGAATTAATATTGCTTAATTATTGTAGGTTTGTGTTGTTTATGTTGTAAGGACAACGATTCGAATCAGAGAAGGGATCCTTATTATGCCAGTAAGTATTTGTTTACTTAGCTTCATTTAAAAATTATCGATTTAAAAACGCCTACGGTCCAAATTATTTCAAAATAATTCGAATTTTGCGTATGGCTGCGCATCCAATTGTTTTTTTTTCTTATTTTGTTTTAGGGTTATTTTATGGTAATTTAGGGATAGATTGACGCACTGTCAATCGTGTCATGTGTGCCATTTTGCGGTGTTGCCAAACGATGATAATAAAAGTCCTATTCATTAGATAATTACTTTTATTTCTTTATAATTCCTTTAATTTAGTTTTAAAAAGGTGTTTTAACTTTGCAAAAATCGAATGTTGTTGAAGTATGATTTTTGAAGCTAATGAAAAATCAAAATTCTTTAAGATTAAATAGAAAATTTGACACTTGGCAACACTGAATAATAATTCTTTTCTAATGTTTTAATAATTCACCCAATGGCAT
The DNA here is from genome assembly GCF_022605725.1 of Anthonomus grandis grandis. Classification (NCBI taxonomy): domain Eukaryota; kingdom Metazoa; phylum Arthropoda; class Insecta; order Coleoptera; family Curculionidae; genus Anthonomus; species Anthonomus grandis. Next base: position 34,717,022 of record NC_065547.1, on the reverse strand, counting down.
AGCAACCATCCGAATTTTTATTTTCAGTAAATATTATAAAAAATTATCTTTTTTACGTCTTTTCTCCACAATTTGTCGCTTTTACGTCAAAACTAGCAAGCATGTGAATTTTTATTATTAGTAATTATCGTAAAAAAATATCTTTTTACGTATTTTGTCCACAGTTCTCCATAGAATTTCAAAAGCCTAATATAGTGTTTAATATACTGATTGCTTTTTAGCCTTTATAACGAGGAGCAGGGAAAACGATTGAATCAAGATGGTGAAAACATATATACACATATAAAGTGTACATTTTTAGTGCGAATTATTTTTTTTTGAATAATTAATTTATATTAGTTTTATGCTATTATCACTTTTTTATTCCCTTTTAATCACAATTTTAACGATTGTGTTATAGACTCGGCAACACCGATGCTATCCATGTTCCTTGGCTGTTAAGTGTCAACTGTCACTTCCTAATATGTCAAACTATCAAAGTCACATGCGTCAAATTTCAACAAAATGGCTCCAGTTCCTTTTTATCTTTGAATGGTGTGAATAATCAAATTCTTATCGTGTCTTTTATTATCGACCGTAATAACAATTATGATACCAATAAATATGCATATTCCAAGAACGTTCTATAAATAGTTCTAATAATGCTGAATAGTGTATAATTTTGACTTCTCGGACGCGAAACAGTTTTTCTAGTTGTATCCTTGAACAAAGTGATAACAATAAAAATATTTGGGTAATGGGCGATATGGATATCTTGGGGCCCATAATAATCGTGGCCCTGTGCGTCGTTGTATTTTCGATTTGCGGCTGGTGTTGTAGAAGGAAAAAACGAGAGGGTACAGTTTATGGCTGTACGTAGTTGGAGGGTTATGATAAGTCACTATCATTTAAGATAAATTACATTTTAGATGGTCCCAGTGTAACTGTTACTTCACAACCCGTACCGAATCAGCAACCGTATCCGGTGCATGGAGGTCCACCGCCACCTGGGGTTTATCCACCTGGAGGTTATCCCCCGGCAATGCCCCAACCTGGTAAGTTTTTTGACTGTTTACTAAGATATCTTGAAAGTGACTTTTTTCAAGATTTTATTATTAGGTCAAGACATTTAAAACTTTGATACATTCTCTGTATTCTGTTTATTACCAATAAATTTGAATATTTTTATATGCAGTTGAGTGCATTAAAATCTATTTAGACCAAATAAAAGGTGAAAAAAGTAATTTTTAAGGAGTGTATTATGGAAACTACTGAAATATATTAAATAAAATGATTCCCTACAGGCTACTACCCACCACCTCCTGCCATGGGTATGTTGCCTTTAATAAGCCCCTTTTATTAGCATTAAATTATTCTTTTTGGCAGTAGATAATTTTTTTGTGTTTGAACATTGCTTTCTTGCATCAGCTTTTCTTATGCTTCTTGAAGTAACATGAAATCAAATCAAATATGCTTTATTGTTCTTCAACATTGACTTATAAACAAAAGCAAAAAAAACATATAATAATACAGTTAAAAAAAAAGTCACAGATACAATAACAAGAAACAGAAGCCACTAAAAAAAATAGTTTTAAAAGTATAAAGTAACAATATGTCAACTTAGAAAAAATGTATTAATAATGGATAATAATGTATAAAATTTAAAATTTAGGTGGGTTGAAAAATGTGATAAAATTAAAAAAAAACAATATCTACATCAAATATTTAGGACTTACAAAGGTTCTCTATAAAACTCTTTTAAGCAGTAAAATGCTTTTTAATTATACCTTTAATAGTAATATAATTTATTTAGCATAATTATAGCTACATACAAAAACTGGTATTACTACTCATTACTGCATTCCAGGGGGCATATTGGCATTCTCTACTACGATAGGTACGATAAAAATTACAGCGTCAAGATGCAGACGAAGACGCCAGACATAGTACGCCGAAAAACGTTGGGTATTCTCTACTGTGATTGGACGCATATCTCAAAATTTGGGACGTCGAATTGCAATAGAAAATGCAAAAATCGGCGTAATGTTATATCATTTACCTAACTACAATAGGATGCAAAAAAGTTAAGACTCCAATTTAATTATAAAAATGAATGCTGTAGCGAAAGACCTGTTGACAAAGTGATTTTCATCTTGTAAATAGGGACAGCGTTTTTGGAAATCTTGTTATTAAATAAATTTAAAAAAACAACTAATTTAAGCTAAAAATACATTTTTAGAAATCAAAAAAATACCTAACCTCTTTAAATTAATGACCTTTGGTGTATTTTTATTAATATTAACTGAAAGATTTCTTTTCTTTTTTGGTACTCGTTTATTTTCGACGTTTGAGGGTCTCCCTGATTGAATTCTTTTAGAACCACTCTTCAAACCATCTCGATTTTTACATCTGACCGTAGAAGTAGGTTGTACCCCAATTTGTCTACCATATTTTTTTTTTTATTTGCCTGCTATATTAAGAATGCAGGATTGCACTTCTGTCGTGGACTGTACTCTATTTAGTGTAATATTAATTTTGTGCATAGCTTCAATTACATCAGGTATGGGGTTTTTAACAGCTATATCTAAGATTCTTATAAAATTATCTTTTAAAGCATCCATTTCTTGGATACATAAAATATTGCTTGAACTTGCATCATCATTTTCTATTTCCTCCAATTCCACGGATTGCTCATTCTCGTTTAAATCCATCATACTCATATTATATTGTCTACTTGAAATTGATTTATTGCATTCTGTAGTTATGTCTATAACATTGTAAAAATTTACATTTGCCTCATCTCCTAAGGCCAATTTTGTCAGTAAAACTCTATCATCATAGCTTAATAATGGCGAAATATCAATGACTAATGAAAACTGTTCTTGGACTGCACCCAAATGCTTGCAAAATCGACCTCCTACGCCAAAGGGACAATCACAGAGTGCTATATCTGTGTATACCGTATAAAATAGAAGGCTGTCGTTTGCCGAACAAACTCTAAATGTTTGTGCATCAATTTGATAAACATTTAGGTTCTTTGCCTTTTGGGAGAATTTTAAATAAAGTAATTTTGGTTGACTTCATCTAGAATTAGCAAATTCGAGTAAATATTTTTTATGATAACTTTCAAAAACAGTAACTAATATATAACTACTCAACAAGGGCACAACCATTGAATGCTTTACAGCATTGAAGAACAATATCTTTAAATATTCTTATAGAGGCCTCTATGTAATTGTTTGTATTATTACCTCTTGTAATAAAATGTTTCCTCAAACATAAACACCATTCGACTCTTCTTTCCCAAATAGAAGCGACATGGCTTAAAAGCAAAGGATATTTTTTACATCGCTCATCATTCAACATTTTGTTATATTTATATTCAGCTTCTTCAATGCAAGATGAATAAATTATAGTTTGAAGCATTTTCATTATAGGTCTTCTATGCTCTTTTGAAATACCATTTTTAGATGCCCAGAGCCACCTCCAGAATGTTTGGGCAAGATGAAATAAGCAGAGGAGCAAATGAGAAGAAGGAAAAACTGATTTTAGAGCATTTCGTTTACTACTAGGACTATCATGAGTCATAAAGACCAGTGGGTATCCTAAACCACCAAATCCTTTGGTAGATAAATGTTCTTTAAGAGTGTTAAAAGCTAGGGTGTAATTACTGTCGCTCTGCGATGTATGAAGTATGTACGCTAAAGGAACTGCACCAACTTTGGTGGTTGTGTACATAAATGTAACGCATGTATTCATTTGGTCACATGACCCGCTGGAATCAACAAATACAATTTCTTTTGAAAATTTCTGAAAATGCGTTCGCCTCATAATGGGAGTTAAAACTACGATTATTAATGGATTGTCCTTCAGAGTAATTTTAGCACCTTTAGCTTCTAGTGCAGCTTTGTTCTTGCAAAGTAGTTCCGAGTTGTTATTTTAATTTTAATGTCGATTTGGGCCTTGCAGTTTTTATTAAGAATCCTAGTGTCATTTCTCTTACGTTTCAGTGTTTTCCCATATGAACTATGTTGACAAACATAAACCTTTCGAAACTTAAGGCGCTGCACATTAGGAAATGAATAACGAACAATCCAATTTGTGCTCGTAACGTCTCCGAATTCGGTTATTATCTTGTCACAAAATGTTGACGGACATTTTTCGTTCTCATCAAAAGCAGTACGGAACTCACAAATAAAATTAAAATCTTGGTTAAAAGTAAATTGAATTAATTTGCTTTTGGTATTATTGCAAAACTGACTTAGCAATTTTCGAAAACTTTCCTCCATAATTCACAAATAACTATATACCCTCTACTCTACACTTTATAAGCGATAAATAAATACTAACACGGTAACACGTTAATTCCTTTCTAGCGTGCAAATAAAATCACTGCGTTGCCGCCAAATGCAACAAACGCACCAAACGCCGGCAAAGACCATTGCGGCCTAATAAAGTAGCCAATGTTAAAATTTTATGTCATTTAAGATATCTGGCATCTTCTACTGTGCTTCGATGCTTAAATTTTCGATATGCGTCCAATCGCATTAGAGAATGGCCAACGTTTTTCGGGCAACTACGTCTGGCATCTTCTACTGCGTTTTGACGCTGTAATTTTTAGGCCTGTGTCCTATCGTAGTAGAGAATGCCAATACGCTTCCAGGGGCAAGTGAATACATTTTAATACCCTCATATATAATTGAGTATTTTGTAAAGGTGCATAGATTGGTAGTTGAATAGAGGTTGGGCTCATTAGTACTCTTGTATTTTTTATGAATCATTTCTACCATCATCAGTATTAAAATGCAAGTGAATGTGAGTTTTCTCTTCCTAAGAATTAGTGGTCTACAGTGGTGTCTAAAGCCCACTCCATACAAATATTTGACAGCATACTTCTGTAAGACAAAAAGTGACTAACAAGACTCATCCCAAAAGGCCCCAAAATTGAATTCTATATGTCAAAAAATATGAATATTATTGGTATATAACAAAGGAGAACAATTAATTAAGCCACATAATAATCTACACAAATGACCTATACTAAGATTTATTTCTTCTGCAGACTTCTAGTTTGGGAGGACATAATAACAATGACAATTCTTCATGATTTATACCTTCATGCATCTAAGAAAGCTTTTTTGCACTTTTTTCCAGCATACATATAGGTATAAACATTATAGTTCCACTCGGCATGCAGTGAGTATACAAGTAAACAGTGAGCTAACCGGCTAAATTTGATGAGATATTAAATTTGATGACATAATTTTTATTCAAAGTAGGAACAAGCAAATTAAAACAGTTTTAAATCAAACAATATTGAAGTCCAATTAAAAGACAGAAATTAGTTATTAAACTTTATAAAATCACAACAAGCAAGTATAATATTTTCCTTGAGCTGAGACTGTGTTGTTTGAAGGTGGCATGAAAGTTTTTCGTCTTGTTAAGAATTGTCATGACTGTAAAATATATGCAAATTGAATATTAATACTTTTTTTTTTAATTTGAATCTTCATTGGAAATTGTAAATGTGCTTTATTTGTCCAAAAATTTTAGAATAATACTTGTTTTTTAGCTTTGCTTATGTTAATTTTTAATTTTTATTTCATTTTAATTTTTTTTATTTAAAAAGCTTTGACGAAAAACAAAGAAAAACACAAAGTCACGGTCTCACAACATGTAATAAAACGGGCTACACGTGTTTCGCTCTATAGTTAGATCATCATCAGGCCTAAAATAAAAATATTACTTAAACAAAACTAAAAACTTACATAAAACAATAAAAAACCTTTGGAAGCCATCCACACACTTCACAGTACATAAATAAACAATAATTTTAAGGTTATAATTGTACAAAGCAAAAAATAAAAAATTAAAAAGTGGAAAGCAACAACATAGACTCAACAAGAATCGAACCCGGTTCAACAAGGTTAGAAGTATAGTATAAGTGTAAAACCTATCGACTATACGGACCTAATGCTAAAACAACTTAACATGTTAGCCAATGTAAATTGAAGAAAGTGACTACAAGGAAAATGTTAAAAGATACTTAGCTAAATTAAATTGGGTTCAAAAGTAAACACGTCATTCACACACACGAGAACAGGACTCTTTTTAGCTTTTGTAATTTCCATTTTCTTCAGAAGGTCAAGCTTTTTACCTTTAGGGCATTCATGAAGCATTTCAGCTCCCACCCCCGGAGAAAAATTATGAGTAGAGGCCAGCAAATGGTTAGCAAACGCTGATTTGGTATCACTGACATTGGTATTTTTAAATTTTTCAAAAAGCGCTACGTGTTCTTTAATGCGTGTAGAGATTTCTCTTCCAGACTGGCCAATGTATACTGCGTTGCAATCGTCACATTTTAAAGAGTAAACTCCCGATTTAGAAAGGATGCTTTGTCCACTGTACTGACCAATTGTATCTTTAAATTATTGACTGTCTTAAACGCGATTTTTACATTTACGGATTTAAAGAATCTTACTAAATTTACGGAGATAGAATCAAAAAAGGTCAAGGATCTAAAGGAACTTATTGAGTCATTATTATGAACAATATTGTAGGTCAATTTATATTTATTTAAAAATTTGTAATAAATTTTGTCTATTAAATGAAGGGGAAATCCGTTGTTGAGAGTAATATGTTTTATAATCAATTCTTTAGCGAAAGCTTCTTTTGACAAGGGGATATTAAACAATCTATAGAAAAATGAATTAAAGGAGGCAAATTTATATGAGTAGGGAGAATTGAGAGTACTGAATTACATTATCGGTAGTAGTGGGCTTACAATATATTTCAAAAAAGTTTATTGTTGCATTTCTTAACTAGAAGGTCAAGAAAAGACAAACCATCTTTTTCTTCTTTGATTGTGAATGAAATGTTAGGGTGTAAGGAATTTACGAAACTAGGTCTTCCTCCCTGCCTAAGAGATGTTTTTAATAGGTGAGTTCTCACTAACAACAATCTTTGGGAGGGATGCTGGGAAAAAGATTTTTTACATCTAAGGAAATAAGTTTAGATCCATGAGGGATAATAAGGTTTTTCCAACTGTTGGTTAGATCAACAGAATTCTTAATCGAATAAATACTTTTAAAGTTGGTCACCTCCCTGAGAACGTTATTCAACCAAGAGGAAAGATTATAGCATGAGAGTTAACAAAGGAAACCACTGGTCTTATGGGAAAATTGGTCTTATGGATTTTGGGGAGACCATAAAGGATTGGAGTTCTAGTGTTGTTGCGTTCCACTTTTAAACTTTTTATTTTTTGCTTTGTACAATTATAACCTTAAAATTATTATTTATTTATGTACTGTGAAGTGTGTGGATGGCTTCTAAAGGTTTTTTTATTGTTTTATGTAAGTTTTTAGTTTTGTTTAAGTAATATTTTTATTTTAGGCCTGATGATGCTCTAACTAGAGCAAAACACGTGTAGCCCGTTTTATTACATGTTGTGAGACCGTGACTGACTTTGTGTTTTTTTTTTGTTCGTCAATTTTGTATGTTGGTCTCTTACCAACATACATACTTAGAGAATAATGAATGAGATTTTTGAAATTAAAAAGCTTTGTAATGAGAAGTGTTTGTTCTTCTAATAATATAGTGTATTGATTGATGAGTTTCAATTCCCTGGAACTAGACCACTTACACAGATCATACAATGTCAGAAAGGTTATATACACATTCAAAGACATTCCAAGCTTTTGCAATTGTATCAGCTATACTTTATTTGATCCATATCAATAAGGTTATAAATGTATTGCATGAATGAATTTAGTTTGGTCTTTTGGATCTAAAACCTTTTAGTGCTGTATGCTATCTTATACCATGCATTAGAAAAATATTTCTAAATTTTCCTGCCCGCAAACCACTTTTGTATGTCACCTTTAGTGCTGAAATGTGTCTAATTTATTAGGAAAATTTGCATTTACATTATCATACAAATATAATATTGTGTCTCTCCAAACAGGTCAATATCCACCTCCGAATGTTGGAACAGGAGGTTATCCTCCTCCAGCTGGACCATATCCTCCTGGACCTGCAGGTCCTTACCCACCTGGAGCATACCCACCTGCAGGTAAACAAACAGAGTTTGTGTACATACCTAGTTACAGAAATCAGTGGTGAAACTATGAAATGTTTTGCATTTAGTTTATGTATGTATACAAGCAGCTTTACATTTTAAATTTGTGCCTAGGCTGTAAGCCCTTTATAGGTATAAAATTTAGAAAATATGGAAATTTCTACCAATTTAACACTAAAGTAACAATTAGATTTTGAACTTAAAACAATCAGCACCACTTCAGTACAGGATGCTACATCTACAAGACTAATATTTGCTCACTTGGCCTTCAAAATGTATATTAGAAAAAACTTCCTAAAAAAAAGACCCTAAAAGTTTAGGAGATTAATGTTCTAAACATTTTCATATAGTGTGTTCTAATAATTGTTTTATAGCTATAATACTTGAAATTGCACTAAGAGATTTAATACTACTTTATTTTTTTTTTATCAATGACAGCCAATTTTACAAATTTTAACAAAATAACTTAGTAAATATAGATAGGCCTAATGCTAAATAGGTACAACATACCAACTAGAATACAAAACTAAAACTACAATACTAACTATATAATGGCATAAATTTGTTATTAAATTAAAAGTCTATTTTCTTGTTGACATTAATAGATGCAAATTAATATACACATTCTTTTATAGTATAAGAAAGTTAACATATCTTAAAAATTGCATTAACCATGACGCCATTACTTTTATCATTGATTCTGATAAATGTGGAGTGTACGCTGATTCTTCTTCCTAAATAATAACCGATTCCAAGTGGTCAATCGGTAATTACCGTTCCTAAATAGGATTAACCAAACACGCCCAAGCGATGACAGTTATAACCCTGTTAAGTTATGTGATGTCACCAATTTGCCCTTTATATACGTCGTCAATTTGAAACAGTAATTACCTATGTCCTGTTTTCTAAACGTCAAATGTCAATAATATTGAAATTAGTGGGGAAACCGGGAAAAAATAAAACCAAACAAGGCACCGCACCGCAATCCCAATTATTTCATTATTCCTCCTAAAAACCGAATAGTATCATCCATTTGGTAGCACGTAATACTTGTATGTGTTGATTGCTACATCTTATAAAATTGACAAGCATCCTGAGCAAGTGCAATTTAGCCTGAGTTATGGAAGGATAGAACTAGTCTAGCCTGATATACATACCACAAATAATATTACTAAATGGAAGTTTTTAAATAAGAAATTAAAATCCAACCAAAAAAAGTCCATTTTGATAAGTATAGATCACACCCAATGCCATACAACAAAACTAAAAAAATATTCATTTTAAGTAATGTGGTGCAAAACAATAGGTATGAATACATCACACTTCCTTGTGCAATAGTAACATAACTACAAATATCCTTTTTTCATTTCTTGATTGCGTTGATAGGTACCTATTACACTGAGGGTGAGGATTACATTGAGAGTGTGTAGGTGAGGTAGTACCTCATCTCATTGAGGGTTCGAGTAATTGTTGCTAGAGAGAGAGAGTACTTGTAGTAGTTTCTAGCTTCTTAGTTGCTACAAAGGAAATACAAATTGAAGAGTCTGCAATCTGAACCCCACTCTTCCTTCTTTAAATATAATCCTTAATTTTTTTTCATTACTCGAGTTATGGGTTACTCACGACTCGGGTATTATTTACAAACAAACAAAATGATGACAAGTTATGAAGTTCCTTCAACCAAATACCTCCAAGCAGACATCATTGGTCATAAATGATGTTATAAAGGAACCGTTTAAGATCAAGGGCTTAACCGCGGTTGATACCGATAGACCACTTGGAATCGATTTATGTCTTCTTCAAATCTGGCTCTCTTTTTCAGGTTATCCACCTCCGCAAGCCGGCGGTTACCAAGCACACCCCCCACCGTATGACGTAGCAGTGTCGATGCCCCCAGGACAACCACAACCGCCCCAAACTGAGGCTTATGGGAAACAGGCCCCCTACAATCCCCACTACCAGAGTTAAGTTTCAATCGAGTATTTAAACGTTACACGTACATATATTATAGGAAATATTATAAATTATGGTAAATCTAATTGACTCCGGTGAAGTGCGGGCTGAATTGAAAACTGCCAAAGATGGGTGGAAAGTGTATTGAAAATATGAATAATGTCTCATTTATATTACTGCGCTTCTAATATTTTAATCCTTGTATATTTTCTTATTATTATGGAGACTGTTTAAGTATTAGTTATTTGTTTGTAACAAAAAATACATAAATATATTATTCTTTAAATGTTTTTTTTTTGTATTTTTTTGATATCAGTAATAAGGAAGCTAATAGAAATACTATTCGGTGTCAGGTAAAAACTTAGAACATTGAAAGGCCTTTCAATGTTCTAAGGGTAAAAACGTGTTAGAGATAGTCCAACCATGAGAGGCACAATATCCATATATCTCTAATAGGTTCAGTTTAAAACTCTTTAAAAAATTTCATGAAATTATCTGAAGTTATTTAAAAACATCATGATTTTCAGAGGAAAGGAGGCTTTAGGAAAGAATTCATAAACACATGTACTTTTGCGAGTCCAAAGAACTTGGAAACTCCAATGAGTCTTCTTGGTTTCACGATGCTGAGTTAGCTGTAAACAGTATAAACTTGTCTCATCCTTCTCTAAATGAAATGAAGACTTTCCTTGCAGATCATTCAAAGTTCTGAAAGGAAATTCTAAGTGGAGCTGACATTCATGCATAGGAATGAGATCCTGAGGTTTCACCCAGAAAATACAGAGTTGGTGTCAAAAATTACTGAATGGATTTAGTCCATTGGAACTATTGACAGGAACCAGAAGCTTACATGAGGTACTGGTAGATTTCTGGATCTTAATTAAGAGAGACCAGAGAATTTGGAGATGCCAATGAGTCTGCTTGATTTCAGATCTCTGAGCATATCTTATACGTCTCTCAATCAAATGAACATTTTTAAGAAAATGCATAACTGGAGACTGTGTACGAATGGATGACGTTTTTACGTTTGATCCAGGAAATTTAAATCTCTTTGATGAAAACTAGTGAATAATTGATGGATGGCATCGATTGGAGAGATCCATCAGAACCAATTCTGTATTCGAAGGGCCAATCGATTTCTGGCGATGTCAGATACTCCATATTGAGCGATGCCCAATATGAACTGATCATATGAATGATCTACAGTGAGAAACAAGGATAGTGATCTGATCAGTTAGATCTTACAGCTATCCTTTTTTTGCTCGAGTATTTAGAGGTTAAACCGTGGTTTTATCAATTTTTTTTTGGCACGACGGTATCATTGAGAAGACAAATATTCTAAGAATAATTCACCTGATGAACGCTGCGGCCTAACTTCACCAGGACCTTGGTCCAGAGGCAGAAGGCTCAACAGAATGTCAAGGGCTCTAGTTGGGGTCTTTCGCAACTGAATATGATTAAGCATGCAAGGCGTTGGACTCATGAGTGGAGTTTCACTAAATGATTATGGTATGTATATATTTAACAAGAGATGAGTAGATCGAGTGAAGAATCGTAGGGGACAGACCAGTGTACAGGTGGCCTTCTTAATTTTGATGTCTGCGCGATGGTATCAGCCTCTCTATTGTCTTCAGCAAAAAACTGGTAGTTTGAAATAATTTTTCCATTTCGGTCAGAGAGAACATGCGCAATATGATTGTAAACAGACGAAAAAAACCGATCGTGTTAGGATATAGTTCTTTGGTAGCAGTAGCACGCGTGTGTATTATTGGTCTTCCACCGTTCAGGTCTGATGATGTTTAATTCTTTAAGCAAAACATGAAACCTTTTTGATCACTAACTTTATTATATGACTTTTAAGACCAAGACTTGTGACTTCTTTTTGCCTGTTTAAAAACTAGTACCTAGTTTGGTCGGTACGATTTGGGCTCTGTCTAATCGTTTTATTCCCTTTCAGCAAAAATGGGTACTTAGCTACCTTTTGGAAAAACTTTTATACATAAGTCTAGTGATGGTACCAATTGCAAAGGCAATGCTATCCAAGCTTGGTAAAGTGGGAACAAAGGAACTAATTTGGCAACATAAAAACCAAAATATGGCTAATGAAGAGTTTTCAAGCAGGCCAAAATTACCAAACTTGTGATAACTGTCTCTAAAAGGGTGAAAATTTTTGCAATGTATACTGACTTCTCAAAAGGGTTTGATAGATGCAGTACATATTGCTCTTATGCTTGAACAGGTTTATATCATTGGCTTTATTCTTTCTGAATATTTTTCTTGTCTGTGCCCTCTAGTGTTCCTCAAAGATCTCACATATCTCCATTGTTCTTAACCTGTTAATTAATAATTATAATAATTCCAACATTCATAAAAGATCTTAAATTCACTGATCAATGTCAGTTATTACAGTAATACTATCCAGCCTATTTTACAGGAGGTACCTATTATCTAATCCAGAATAACTATACTCTATTTCAGAAGTGTATAGAGCAATAAACTGGGGAATTCCGTTCTGTTTGGCTACATTTCGTGGTAGTTCATAGGCGCAGGTACTTATAATATTTATGAATTTAATTTTCACGGATTAAATGCCTTTATTTTGAAAGAGATTAAATACTAAATAAATACTTTTAATCCTTTTGTATAGGTACCTATCTTTTAACGCTTTGTAACATGCAAAAATGAGGTCAGGTAATATATACAGACTATAAATACTTTTAAATCATATTTTAAACGTTAGTAGTCACTGCTACGCTGTAGTGTAATCACAATATTATTATCCCAATATTTAAAAAATGGAGGTATTCAGTCCAACGAAAAGATGTAATAAAAATTCTCCACTATCGCTGAGTGAAAAAGTTATTATTTTAAATGTACATGATTGCATAAAACACGATTACCCTAGTTTTACTGTGCAAGAAATTGTTGAAAAATGTTCTCGAATGAGTGGAATTGGAAAGTCCACCATTTTCAAATTGTTGCGGGAAAGAAAAATAGCAGGTCAAGTGGAATCTCCCAAGCAAAAGCCAGGACGACCTACAAAAGTCCTTGATGAAAATGCTAAATGTATAATTCGAAGAAAAGTTCACTCTTTTTATTTTAAAAAGGAAATACCCACCCTAGACAAAATTTTAATGGAGCTTGGCCGAGATGACAGTATTCCGTTGATAAGTAGAAAACTTTTATGGAAAACTTTAAAAAATATGGATTTTGCCTGGGAAAAGCATAACCGCAAAGCACTTTTACTGGAGAGCGACGAAATTGTTTGTTGGAGACGACAATACTTAAGAAGTATCAAGCAGTACCGCAGGGAGCAAAAGAAAGTTTTTTATCTTGATGAGACGTGGATTAACGAAGGTTATATAGTCCAAAAAATGTGGCAAGACAAAAATATAACCAGTGCTCGCCAAGCTTTCATAGAAGGCCTGTCTACGGGTATTAAAGTACCTTCGGGAAAAGGAAAAAGACTTATAATCACACATATTGGAAGCGAAGAGGGATTTTTAAAAGAAGGTCTGCTAACCTTTGAGTCGACTCGCACAGGAGATTACCATGAAGATATGAACTCAGACGTTTTCGAGGACTATTTTGGTGAAATGATAAAATTTCTTCCGGCTAATTCGGTGGTGGTTATGGATAACGCAAGCTATCATTCACGCCGAATAGAGAAGACGCCAACTTCAAGTTGGAGAAAGCAAGAAATTATCGATTGGCTGACTGCAAAAGGTATTGCGTTTGAAGCAAATTTGATAAAAAAAGAACTGCTGGCAATAGCAAACTTACACAAAACTCGTTTCATGAAATACGCGGAAGATATAGCCGAAAAATATAATATAACTGTACTGCGCTTACCGCCATATCATTACGAACTAAATCCTATAGAACTGATATGGGCGCAGGTAAAAGGATTTGTAGCAAGACAAAACACGACTTTTAAAATGAAAGATGTTAAGCTACTGTTTGATCAAGCCATTACGGAAGCGACAACAGAGAATTGGCGAAAAGCAGTCCAGCATGTAATTAAGCAAGAGGACAAAATGTGGGATCTTGACAACCTCATCGATCAGACAGTCGATCCTTTAATTATAATGTCAAGAGGTGATGACAGTTTTTGTCAGATGACGAAGAAGACTACAATCTATTATAATTTAAAATTGTTATACACTGTTCAAAAAGTGCCAGATCCAAAAGTGACATTTTCAACTGTTTTACTCTACATATTATGTTCAATAAATTTGTGAAAAAAATATATTATTCCATTTAAACAAAAGTAACTTTCTAAAATAAAATAGCATTTAAGTACATTAATTATAAGGTAAAAAACAAGTCCCAGTTGCACGCCTTTGGCGAACCGTTTTCCATGTTTATCAGTGGGTAACAATGGGCAAAACTCATAAATTGACCCAAAACCGGGTGGCACTACCTGCAATCAACGAAAAGAAAGAATTTTACATTGAAACTAATACCCAACTAAGGTAGTGACATAAAATATTGGTGGATCACCAGGTACCACTTTTGCATACCTAATGAGGTTTTATTGCTCTACACACTTCTGAAATAGAATATAGATGAATATTTGTCATGATTTGAACAACCAGGTGTAGTTAATCTGCAACAAGTTGACTATATTCCTAGATAAAATTTACAGCTGAGGGTTCCAATTACCAATTCCTTTACTCTAAAAACTATACGGCAGGTCATTCTACTCTCCAAATATTTTAGTGATTTTTAATACATAGTGACCAAAATAATTACAATACTAAAAAGGCAAATAAACTACATTTCTTGGGTTCGATTGTCTCAGTTGCATAATTGTCTCCATTCAATAATTTACCAGAACATATTCATGATCTTAAATCCTTTCTGGCATTTAAAAGGGATTAAGGAAATATGTAATTTGATATGGCATTTAGAGTCTCAGTTAGCAGACAGGAAATTGGTTAATGTAATGGAGTATTTTTTTAAATAATAGCCTTCATTTCATATGTGGAATATTTATTGTTAACAGAAATTAAGCCTACTACGAGTATATCACATTCACCAGAGATTTTTTATCAAGATGGGACATAAGAGCTGTTTATGGCACATATTAGTCAAACTGTAATAACATCCAAAGAATAAACTTTGAAAGGTTATTGTTTTAAATTTAAAACAAAAATAAAAAGATATGAAAAAAAAGACCTAATGCTTTTTCACTCTAGAAACAAAAACATTTAATAAGTCCCAAAAATTTATAAATAATAACAAGTACCTTTAAAACTGCTCTACTATCCCACCTGTGACAAATCCATAACCTTTACAAACCCACCACACCTTAAGCCCCATCCTTCTTCTTCTGCTTAATCTTATAATCACTCAAAGCGGCCTTAATAGCATCCTCGGCCAGCATGGAACAGTGCAACTTCACTGGTGGCAAAGACAACTCTTTAGCTATTTCTGTATTCTTCAGGCCCAAAGCCTCATCCACCGTCTTCCCTTTGACCCACTCGGTGGTGTAGGAGCTGCTTGCAATTGCAGATCCACAACCGAAAGTCTTGAACTTGGCATCAATAATTTTCCCATTTTCGTCCACTTTGATTTGAAGTTTCATGACGTCGCCGCATGCGGGGGCTCCCACTAGTCCCGTGCCCACCGTGACGTCGTTTTTGTCCAAAGAGCCGACATTACGAGGGTTTTCGTAATGGTCGATCACTTTTGGGTGATAAGCGGCCGTGAAGATTTTTAATGGGTTACATGGTGATTTTAGTAGATTTTTGCACGGGTTTAGCGCCATAGTTATAAGTTTAGCTCTGGAATCGAATTTCGATGAATTAAGTCGTTTTAAAAGTGGTTAAAATGGTTATAAAGAATGTTACCTGATGTTGCAAAAGAATTGTTTTTATTTTGGGATCTCGGGAATGTCACTTGTCAAAATCTGACGTAGTATTCCTGTCAATATGGTGGAGACGCGGTGTTGTCAGATCTAGCATTTTGTTAATGATGGGGTGTATTTATTCTTAAACCCTGTAATCATTTTAATATAAATGAGAAATAATATATAAGCTCATATTATTTAAAATATTACGAATTATTTTAAAATGAATATACTTTACGAATCCACTAGGTATTTTATTTTATTTCCTAGAAATTGATGTTTTTTTTGTGAAGTTCTGCGCAAAACTTATTTATATATTCATATAACCAATGATTATAGCTGGTTATATTATAAGTCTATGGTTATTTATTAATGCGCATGTGTTGAATTGAATTGATGGCAAGTATCAAACAAATTACCAGACAGAAGACAACTGATAAAAGAAAAAGCTAAAATT
Organism: Anthonomus grandis grandis; assembly: GCF_022605725.1. NCBI lineage: Eukaryota > Metazoa > Arthropoda > Insecta > Coleoptera > Curculionidae > Anthonomus > Anthonomus grandis. The sequence continues at coordinate 34,700,705 of NC_065547.1, read as the reverse complement.
ACACTAATAGTATAAGTAGATCTGTGTAATTAGTCAAGGTTCTTTATTATAATGATATTCTTCTTTTCTCTAAAATAAGTAAATTTTACTTAGAATTCTTTAAGTTAAGAAAATCTTTAATGTCAGGCAACAGTGTAGTAGCTGTCAATTGTCACGTCAACAGGGTAGTTTCAAGAGAGTAATAAATTTGAATAAGTGTCCGACGTTGTCAGCTTTTATTGTAAGTTTGATCAATATATCCTATTTTGTTTATATTATGTATTTGCAAATGATAAGATTATTCGTAAATCTCGTTCTACGAGGAAACATATGTTAGCTTTGACGGGACATATCTGTCAAACGAATTGACAGATACGGATTACACAAGGGCACTTTCAAGGATAGAAAAATACTGAAGGAAGATTCTAAGGTAAACTTTGACAGGTGTTATAACTGTCATTAAATTGACATCTTTGTCACACGATTAATTGCATTATTTATCAAAAACGGTGTCATTTTAATATAAGGAATTACCACCGTCTATAGATTACAATTTGTAATCTATAGACGGTGGAATTACTACCGGGATTAAGTCTTATATAAAACAAATGCAGTTCAATGTCAATTTTGACAACTATAAATGTCAAATAAGTTGACAATTTATATGTTTTTCTAACAAAGTCATTGTCTTGTGTAAAAAAAAACACGCATATTTAAAAATCAACTTTTCAAGATTTCAAACAAATTGTAAGATATGGATGATAACTGACTGGCTAAGTAACTTTATTTTAACTTGCGGGAACTTGCGTCATTTCTTTAGAATTTAACAAATGTCACCTAATTCTAACTTTAATACATTTTTTAAAGCCCTCGCTTTACTGCAAAGGTCAAAAAAGCTTGTTACAATAACTTTTTTCACAGGTCATGATTTTCAAATGAGTTGACATGTACGATTGTAAAATTGACGCAGGAGGATTTATAATTTATTAAATAACTTTATTAATAACTAGATTTTCTCAAAAAAAAAGGGCATCGTGAAAGCACCATTATTCTAACTGCTGTTTTATTTATGATCTTGTCTCAAAGGAAAGTAAATTGCAAGGTGAACTTCCAAAGGCAGTAGGGAGTGACAGATGTGGATAACAATTGACACACAGGTATTTAAAAGATTTCTTCATTATTTTATGAAAATTTTTATATTCTAAGTACCATAGAAAAAATTTCTATCAAAAATTTACTAGGATATAAATTAAAAAACTACATTTTAAGGTCATAACTATCAAACGAATAGACTGATGTACCTGATATTCGGCACACGAAAACTTATAATTTAGTAATACGATTACCTTATAATTTGGTAAAATCAGTTTTTTTAAAACCATTATTTGAAGATCTGATTTCAAAGAAGAATATTTCAAGGTCAACCTTGACAGGTTGTTACTATTTCAGGGAAGTTAAAAAACGTAAATTTCAAGGGCAATTTTGACAGGTCGTAACCACCGTCTATAGGTTACAACGTTGTAATCTATAGACGGTGTCGTAACTATACTTGGGTTACCGAACAGATGGAGTGGTCACGTGATCGTTCTGCGCCGGAGGTGTGGTCTAGAGCCTCGATAGGGTTCATGCACAGAATAAACGATCTCAGAGAGTTATGAGATCGTTTATTCTGTGGTTCATGACTTGGGGGTTTTATTAGTCGAGCGGCTTTAGATGGTTTTGGTTGAATTTTCTGCTATTGGAATATTTGAATCTTCGCAATATTGAAAAGTTGAGATTGTGTTTATTTTTTTGTTAACAAATAATGGCTGACGCGCCACGTACACCCCCATTGTCACCCCCCAAGAAAAGAGTACGAAAACATTTGACCATTGCTGAAAAGGAAGTGATCATGAACATATATAAAACATGTTATAACGAGCATCCAGCATACAACAAAGTGCAAAAAGTCCAGTTTACAGCAGAATCAGCAGGTAATAAATAATTTTAATATACAGTGTGTCCCAGGATGAGCGAATTTATACGTGAAAATGACAAAAAATGTTGTGGTTAAAATTTGACCGTTTGGCATCCAATCCTGCTTGATTAAAAAATAAAATTTAGCATATTATTATATTTTATTATACTTTTTATTATACTTTAAATCAAGCTTGCCTTGATACGAACATTTTTTAAATTTTATAAGTAGGTAAAGTGGAGGGTAAAGTAGTAATTCTAGGCAAGATATAAAAAAAGTTTATAATAAAAGGTTGTTTAGAATGCAAAATTATGCCCGAATAACGCATTTCATAACCATTGAATTTTTTTATTCATATTTAATTAACCCATTTGACCCTGAAACTATATTTTTCCGAATTTGTATATTTTTTTCTTAAAAACGGTCAATAGAAGGTCCCATAAGTCGAGAAAAAATCATGATTTTTTTTTTCAATTTCCAGTTTTGGAAAAAACGGCGGTCCTTTTAAAAGGACGGTAGGATAAAGGGCTACTATTAGAAAAATAAGTAGACTTAAAAATAGGTTTATACAGGGTGTCCCGTAAATAGTGGTCCAAATTAAAACTCCTAATAGATTGGACTATTTCCAATCAGAATAATCCAGCATAGCTCTAACGAAAGTGTTACGGTTTTCGAGATATTTTGATTTTTGCGAAATTTTAAGAAATACCTACCTGTAATAATTTTTTTATGGTTATATAAATCGCAATACCAATTTAAAATCAATTTGTGGATAGGGATTATTAATGGTGAAATTATAGGACCGTTTGAATTGCTGCAAAATCTCAATGCTGAATATTATCTCCATTTTTTGCAAAATATTCTCCCCATCCTTTTGGAAAATGTTCCTATAGACATTCGCAGAAATATGTGGCTGCAACACGACGGATGTCCTGCGCACTACGGTGTGCAAGTTAGAATTTTTTTAAATGAATCCTACCCTAACCGATGGATCGGACGTCTAGGACCTATACTGTGGTCCCCACGGTCACCTGACCTAAATCCTCTTGATTTTTTTTACTGGGGATGCCTCAAAGAAATTGTATACAGGAGACCCATACAAAACATTGAAAATCTGCGCGAGCGCATCCAAACTGCCGCTCAAGAGATAAATAGAGCTGGCCACGCTCAACGGATTAAGCGATCCTTTATAAGAAGGTATAGGGCGTGTATAGCAGCAGGTGGTTGCCATTTTGAACACCTTTTGTAAAATTGAAAACACAAATAAACCGAATTAATTTACATCGAAAAAAAAACGTTTTTTTTTTTTTTACAAAATAGTTCTTTCGGCATTAAAGCAACCATTTTTTTTGAGGTTAACAAAAAATTCAAAAAAGTTTTTGTCTTTAATATGGCATGGGATAAATAAGTTTTTACGCTAATGGGCACCAAGATTCTATTATTATTTTATTGCGTCATAGGATTTCAAACTTTTTGAAAAGAAAAAAAAATCCGATATTGCAATTTCAAAAATTTTTCCTGTGAAAAATATTTGCATAACTGAAAAATTTTAATACGCATCATAAAGCGCATCTATTGGCAAATAATATCCAACCGAAGAAATTGTGATTTTTTTTTCATTTAGTGACACATCATTAAAAAACTGATTACAGGTAGGTATTTCTTAAAATTTCGCAAAAATCAAAATATCTCGAAAACCGTAACACTTTCGTTAGAGCTATGTTGGATTATTCTGATTGGAAATAGTCCAATCTATTAGGAGTTTTCATTTGGACCACTATTTACGGGACACCCTGTATATCTTACAAAATGCTTAGCAAAATACTTAAGACTTAAACTTAAAATCTAATTTGTATGATAGTCCACAAAACAGTTTTTTGGGTGAAGACCACCTTCACATTTTTGCCACACAAAATTTGCTTTTTTGTGGCACACAGCACATTTCCGCTGACTCTCGTGATATGTAACTAAATGATCTAGTCTATCGTAACGTGAGAATTGGAATGCAGTTTTTGGCAATTGCGAAGGTCCTTTCTTAGTTGTTTTCCTGCACGTTTCGAGCAGCTGTGTCCCTAGGTCCCTTCTAAACTGAAGTTGGTCAAGAGTACCACCATTATTCCTATGGAGTTGCCACGAGTTTTGTGAGGCTATGTCTACACAGTGGGAAAATAACGGAAAATACCACTTTTTACCTCGTACTGAAACTCTATATTGGCTTATGTTTTGGTCACTACGGTCTACACCTCCCATATTTTCGTTGTATGCCTTGATCAATTGAGGCTGATCTATATAAACATGCTTTTTTTCAGCCTGTGAAAATCGTTTTACCTTATTTACTGGCAAAACTGAACATGCATTGGTGGCTAAAGTAACAACGCTGTTGTCATTCCATTTGGATAATGCGATTTCATTATCGGCAACACCCCATTCAAATGTACCTCGTGTCTTTTTCTTCAGAACTGCCGCATTGCTAAATGGAGATTGTGGGATCCGGTTTTCACGTATAGTACCAGTTGCCTTGATGATCCTCAATTTTAGCTCCTTTAGAAGTGACAAAGATGTGAAAAAATTGTCAAAAAATATGTGAAAGGGCTGGTAAGGCATTTTCTGTAAAACATCTGCATATTGGAGAACAACTGACGCTCCCAAACCCAGGTGTTTATATTTGTCCGGAATTGTTGTCGGCGCACCTTGGTAGGGATCAAAATAAACAATGTATCCAAGGCGTAGGGTACCTACCCAAAATTTATACCCCCACCTTATAGGCTTGCCTCGAATAAATTGCTTACCGCTATGCCTCCCAAAATACGGTATCATGGCCTTATCAAGGCTGTGATTCTCTTCAACTGGGGCATAATCAAAAATTTTTTTATTTAGGCTCTGGTAAAGAGGACGCAGTTTAGAGTACTTGTCTTTTTTATCAAGGGAAGTATTATCACTGCAATGAAGATTACTCATTATGAATTGAAATCTATCTCTGGAAATAGCGGCAGAAAAGTTTATTCTGGGTATCGTTGCAATTTTGCCAATACATATGTCGCCTTGGAACAGTTGTATATCCACTGACAAGTAACACCCCTATGAAGCAGTACATCTCGTCTGCAGTAACGTTACCGGGGCGGTTTTTTTGCTGTGCATAAATATTGGTAAAATTGACAATTTCTCCTACCAAGTTCTCATCAAAGAACAGCTTGAAAATTTTTCCAGGGGAACGATTGCTTTGTGCAGTTTGAACTGATTGCCATTGCATAAACGTAGACTCTCTAAATCTTTATTGAGAGTATAGTCAAACGTCTTTATGTGTTTAGGTCGCCTTTCAATAAAAGCGGTAGATCGTCATCACTGTCCCAGTCGTCTTCACCTTCTACATCAAATTCAATTTCCGCCGGGGCCCTTAGTTGCACTCCGGGTAAATTATTTGGTACTACATCGTCTTCAGCTCCAGAATCTTCATCGGTATCGCAGTTTTCGTTGGCATTTTCGGGTGGAAAAATTGTAATGCCTGTAGGAATGTCCGACGTAGAGTCATTCTCCAATTCCTCTAAGATTTCTGCCATGGTTAGTGGCTTTTTCCAATACCTGTAAAAAACCACATAGTAGTATATAATCCTACCGTCCTTTTAAAAGGACTCGTTTAATTGAACGCTCCTGGATTGATCAAGAAATGTGAAACATAACCACAAATATATAAAAAGGTCAGTATGTTATGTTATTTGTTAAAAGCAATCAAAACAAGAACGAAAAAATAAACGAGTTTTAACATATCTTACCTTGAGTCACTTATTGCAAAATCACTAGAAACACAGCGTGTTTTATTCGTCACCAGCGATCCAAAAATTAACAAAATCCTAACGATCGCGATTGACCTTGTTTAAGATGTTAACTAAATATAATGTGACACTGGCGACATCTTCAAACCGTCAGCTGAATCAGAAAAATACAGGTTTCTTTTTGAAATCCTTTTAAAAGGACGGTAGGCGTAAATGGGTTAATAGAGACTGAAATTTGTAAAAATCAAAGTAGGCCTATGGTTACGAAATTCGGTATTCGGGCATAATTTTGCATTCTTTTCAGTAAACCCCAATATATTAACATAACTTTGCATAACAAAATACTTAAAAGGGATTATTATATCATTACCTGGCACAACCTCAAAATCGGTTTGGACCCATTTTACAGGTGACCGTATTATATTTTAAAAAAAGCTGCTTACAAAGCAAAGCTGTACGGTAAAATAATTTAAAATAAGTAGGCATAATTCTCCTCGTCTAAATCTGCCAAGGTTGCATCGATCGGCGGGCCTATATTTCGCGCACATCATTTACTCCATCTGGTCGGTCATAGCAAACCGACTATTGCAAACGAATGGACTGATGTAGATGACAATCAGTACACGATTCCCTTATAATTCGGTAAAAGCACTTTTATTCCAACTTTATTAGAAACCGTTTTATCAAAGATCTGGTTCCAAAGGAAAATACAAGAATATTTCAGGGTCAACTTTGATAGCTCATAACTGCCAATCAAATTGGCACATATTAATAAACTTGACAAAAAGGAACCTGTATGAATCACCAACATGCGAGTAAAACAATATTCCGAAATAACGTTTTTATTATCAGATAAAAAAACAGAAATTAAACTCCCGAAATATAATGTTCGAAAATTGCACTTAACCTAAACGTAACGGAATTTGAGCACTTATATAAAAAGTAATCTTAACGATAAAAAGAAACAGAGGCAGTCACTTATAAAATAGTTAATAATTACAAAAAAAAGTCACTTAATATAGATGTGAAGTAAAATTAACAGAAAATCTACAAAAGCCCCTCTTCCCGTAATTGTTCATAAACAGAGGGAATTTCTATTAAATATTTCATTTCGTCCTCGACGTATCTCTTGAGGATCACCTCGAGTTCCGTGTCGTCTGCGCATAATTCCTTTAGTCTGTCGCTCACTGCTTGTTTATCTGGAAGACCTGAAAAACATCAAAGTGGGCCATGAATTAAACACTTTTCATAAAAATAAAAACGAGAATTTCTCTTACCATCAAACGACGCGTTTATACCGATAATCGGGACGGTGGCAAGCGACTCAGGCAGACTGCGGATGTCGGTCTTAAAAATGTCCTCGGAATTACCGAAATCGACAAAAAGGACCTGTACTTTGTTTTCTTTGGTTTCGACTATTAGGGCACGATACCACGCATCTGAAACGGGAAATTAGTCAATATTAGTTTTTATTGAAGAAGTCCACTTTGGAAGTGGAGTGAATAATTAATAAGGGAAAGATAATTTCTTAGAAACAAGTATTTCCTCCACACAATAAAGTGCCATCTTATTTCAAGCGAGATGCATTTCGAGCGTACACGATTTTAAGTCAGTACGAAGGTCAAATTCACAATTAAAGGACTACAAACTTACTACAAAGGACTCAAATAATTTTTAAAATTGCTCAGAAAGTGATAACACTTAATAATTTATATTTAAACTAGCTACAGTTAAGGTAATGGTTAAGTAATGGTATAGTTAGGCATTTTACTATCAAAATGTCCGCGGCCTACGCATCAAAGTTCTGGAAGTTTCTCTGGCTGTGAAAGCGTATAGCCTTCAATTGTATAGCTTTTACTGAGACCTGGCTTAATGATCAAATCTCAAGCTCTGAACTATTTGATACCGACAAATAAATGGTGTTTAGAAGGGATAGAAACTATGAAACCCTCAATTGTGAACGAGGTGGTTGTAGAGGGTAGTTCTACAAATGTCTTCGAGGATCTCTGGGTGCACTGTTCGAGTCATGGTGGTAATTTACTAATTGGTGTCGTCTACTTTCCACCTCAGTCTGGTTTTGATGCCTATAAGATCTTCTGTGCGACTGCCGAAAAAGTTCGACGAAACAATCGAAATGCCAATATCATAATATTTGGAGACTTCAATTTACCCAATATATCATGGGAAATTGACAATGAAGATATGGTTCCGAAGAACTTTAACTCTGCAGAGGATGAGCTGCTCTTAAATACAACTTTATATTTGGAAATGATTCAGGTCAACTTTATCAAGAACCATATGGGTAAACTTTTGGATCTGATCTTTACAGACACGCCCCACAACATCAAGGTATCTCTTGTCGATCAAGCATTGTGTAGGCTTGATTGTTATCATCCAGCTTTGGAAATGCAGGTTATCATGGGAAATATTCCCACATGTAAAAATAGAGCTAAGACCAAAATCCATTTATCTGAGCGTGCAAATTATCAGGAAGTTACTCAATATTTTGCTTTAGTCGATTAGGATCAAGTGTTTCATCGTAATGTTGATGAAATGGTGGATGAATTTTATAAGCATATAACATTTGTTGCTGATAAGTTTGTGCCCAGCAAGACTATTGAGCACGAAAAGTTTCCATTATGGTACAGTCAAGAACTGAAAAACAAAATTGCTTATAAGAACAGGCTTTAAAGAAAATATAAAAGGTCAGGTCTACAAGGGGACTACGATAATTATTCTGCGGTTAGATTAGAGACAAAGTACCTCATGGATTTGTGTTTCTTCTCTTTGTCACTAATACAGAACAAATGATACCAGATAATATGAAGTATTTTTGGTCCTATGTTAACAATCTGCGTAAAGATAAAGGAGTACCAAAATCTATGGAATACAAGTGGATGACTATGGAGACTCCCGAGGAAGTACCTGAGGCTTTTGCTGACCATTTTAAATCCTGTTATTCGGATTTTTCTAACAAATGCATTACATTTGTTCCAGAAAATCTGGTGTCTGTTCTTTCACATAATATTTTTACCAATGAAGAAATACTGGACAAACTTAACTCATTGCATGCCAATAAAGGATCAGGACCTGATGGAATCTCACCAGTATTTATCAAAAACTGTTCATCTATGTTGGTTGAGCCTCTCGCTTGGTTAGCTGGAGCCTCGGTTAATTTTTCAGAGGTCATTTGATACATCTTCATTTCCCACGTATTGGAAGCTGTCAGTTTTATTCCCTATTTTTAAAAGTGGACACAAAACTGAGATTGGAAATTATAGGGGTGTTTCTTTGCTTTCAGTTTTCTCCAAAATATTTTAATCAATTTGGACTGATGAAATATTTAACCCCTTCAAATCCTATATTTCTCCGAAACAACATGGCTTTTACAAAAGTAGATCAACGGCGACAAATCTAGCGGATTTTCAGGATTTTTTAAGTGAAAATATCGAAAAAGGCTATCAGATTGATGTTGTTTACACCGATTTACAAAAAGCATTCGACAGTGTATGCCATGGTCTGTTTCAGCATTGGGAGTACATGGATCATATCTGAAGTGGATCGATTCATATTTGAATAGTCGTACACAATAAGTCAAGCTAAGGGGAGCAACTTCAAGGGAAATTCGAGTGACTTCTGAAGTGCCTCAGGGATCACATCTTGGGTCAATTTTGTTCATTTTATATATAAATGAAGCTGTATCTGTTTTTAAACACTGTAAATGTCTTTTATATGCTGGCGATCTAAAATTTTTTCGAACTATTGACTGTGATGAAGACTGTTCCTTAGTGCAACTAGATTTAAATAATTTTAATCGATGGTGTGTAAAAAATTTTTGAACCTTAATGTCAAAAAATGTAGAGTTATGTCCTTTCACCGGTAAAAAATTTCCTAATAGTTTTACATATTATACATTAGACGGATGTTTGCTGGAAAGTCTAAACACTTTTAATGATTTAGGCGTTATTTTTGACCATCAATTGACTTCAATTGATGGTCACCAGATCTGACATTGCTGGATTTTTTCTTATGGGGTCACTTGAAATCTGTTGTATTTAAAACTAACCGGATTCAATTCAACAATTACAACAAAGAATTGTACAGAAGTGTAGAAGTATTTCACCTGAAACTCTTCAAAACATCTGAGACAGTGGCGGCTCGTGGTAAAAATTTTAGGGTGTTCTGCAATTATTATTAGCAAAGAAAAAACTAAATTATTTTTATACTCGTTAACTAATATTAATAAGTTTATTCTTCGTTCTTTCCTGGTGGCAAACTTTGTTATAACTTTTTCATTAAAATTGTTAATTTTAGAGATAAACTTTTTTTCAATAGATAGCATGGAAAGTGCTGTTAAACGATCTTCGGTCATTGAATTTCTAAGAAATGTTTTAACTCTTTTTAATGTTGAAAAACATCTCTCCGCCTCTGATGTCGTCATGGGAGTAGTTACCACAATTTCCAATAATTTTTTTGTCTCCTTCAACGTATCTCCTAGATTGTTGGTTACTAAAAATTTTAGAAGAGGTAGTGCGCCATTTAATGTCCTGCAATAATTTCTTAAATATAGAACAGATAGTTCAGTTCGTAAACGTTCTTTATCAAGCATGGGGTAAAAGGTACATACGGAAGTGAGCTTATCTTCAGGAAATTTGCCACAATATTCTCCAAAGCATTTGGAAAAGAAAAGTGATGCAACTACTAGATGTTCTTTAAATTCAAATCTATCTTTTGCGCAATTTATAATATTATCACAAACTTCTAAAGCAGAAATCCGGTGATCAAATTGGCTGTTATTTCGGCGTTTTCGTTTGTTTTCTGGTGGGCTCATCGCTAATTATATTTGTTGCCTCACTAATAATGTTATCAATATTATTTCGAACTTAAATGATACTGCGTTCAAAATTTTCAACAGCGTTTCTTACTGGAGTAGGTTCGGTTTTTCTTTGTTGTAATTGATTGAATAGGATATCTACGTGGGGCATTATATGATGGAAAAAAGTCAGCCAAAAATTGAAAATAGGATCATTCAATGCACGCCGAATAGAAGCGGCCGCACTACAAACTGTGTTATTGGAAAATTAATCTTCTATTTCATGCATACAATCAATGAGAGAGGCTCTATTTTCATACACAACATTAATGGTTCGTATATTAAAATTCCATTGGGTGTTAGAGCCATAAGGGATTCTTTTGTTCACAATTTTATTCAATACTCCTACTCGTTGTGGTGAATTATGGGCATAGCAGGGTACATAGTGAGCAAAAGGATACAATTCAATTATTTGTTCATGACAGACTTCAAGCATACACTGTAATAAATCATTCTGTATTTCTTTGGAGGTGCCTTTAAATACGGAAGAATTCTTTAGATGATCACTTAGAGTTGCGTCTAATTCAGCAGAAAAGTTGATCAACCCACGAAATATCCCCGGATTCTCAGAAATATCACTTTCGTCATGTCCCCGAAGAGCCAGTTCAAATGCTCCACAAAATTTAATACAATTTATATTTTTTGATAAAATGTATCTATTTTTTGAGACATTTTCAGTATGTTTTTGTATATTTAACCAATAAACAGAATCTAATTGTGCCATTATATTAGTTGATCCTAATAACGCCAATTCCATACAATTATGAAGATCGCTTTTAGAGTTTTCATGCCTTTTTATTTTCAAACTCAAATGTTCTAGATCGGTGATCCCTATTTCCGTCCAAGCTTTATCGCCACCAAAAAGTAGGCAGGGAAAACAGTATAAAGAATTCTTTTTGTTACAGCCACAAATCCATTCATTTTTTAAATAAATGTCTTTATTAAATTTACGCGTATAACTTTTTCCTCTACTTACACCAGCTTTTTCAATAATAATGTCTGGCAATGGTCTACCTTTTGCTTTTAACTCAAGTTTTTCTTCATAAGAATGTTGAGAAAATCTCTTCACATTAATTAAATTAAACACCACTTCCATAGTTAATAAATAATTATATTATTATTGTCAATTCAACAAAAACAAAATCCGTACACGAACAAAATACAAAATCACACACACCGTATTGTTTTTAAGTTCAACTCGCCGCGCCGCGCCGAAACTACCCAAAAACTGCCAAGCCGCGAAAAAAAATCCCGATCTCAAGTCTCAAATTGCATTTTCCGCCTAAAGCTGGAATAAATGCAGCGAATTATCGGGTTATTTCAGCGTACCATTTCGATAGACACGGGAGTGGCGAGGAACAGCGCGGGTGTGCGAAGGAGCGCGTAGAGCACGATCGTGTGGACCAGATGATTATTTCGAATCGTCGACCCGGTCGACGGTACTTTACTTTACTCGGCTGCTGTTGACTCGCTGATGCACTGGAGGTGGTGGCGCTTCGGCTGTGATGACGCGAATTATAGATTTGTGTGGCGAAAGATTGTTTTTAAAAACAAAATATATTAAAGTACGATACAGAGTACAGTAAAAAGAGCTAGGCTGGCATAAAGGTGGGCCGCTGCTGGATAGGCACTATGTGACTATGTAACTCCTCCCTCCTTAAGAAGCAAACATAATGGAATGAGTTTGCTTGGTATCTTGGAGCTCAGCTTCGAACTGGATGTCTTTAGAAGGTAGCTTCTTCTTCTGGCATCGCGTTCTGGCATAGGAAAACAATTGGCTTCTGTAGAGCAATATTAAAAGTATGATGACAAAACATGTAGTTATAATGCTTATTATCATATAGGTTGGTGAAGATTCTTTATGGATTTCCTGGATTGGGGTGAGTTGACTGGCGAAATCTTTTAGGTGGTAGACTTCCTTGAAATCTACGGTATTGATATTGATTGCTGGGTACTTCATTGGTAGGGCGGTGGTGTCAAGATGAAGTTCTGGGAGAATTAACGGTTTTCCTTGATTTATACGAATATCGTTGATAAACTTTCTGGTTCCAATGGAGACTTCACAAGGATGTGGAATTGTAATGAGAGTTGGTGCATTAATTAACAGGTACTTGTCTGAGCCACATTTTGTAAAGGCTTGGACCTCTTGTTCTTCCAGTGGAGTTGATGGTTTTGGAATAGGTCTTTTTGAAATAGTAAAATCAGATATTATGTTTATTTTTGGTTTCTGCATTCCTAAAATTTCGTCTTAAAGTTTCTGGATCTAGGTCTGGAAGTTTTTCTGAATGTTGTAAAAGTTCATCGATAATTTCGTCAATATCACCTGGATTATTATCGATTGAGGCTGTCTCTACAGCATTTAGGTCAACGGGGTTTCTAGAGAGAAATCTGCTGCAGTATTTGATTTGCCTTTTTTATACTTAATGAAATAATCATATTCCTCAAGTTTAAGGCGCCATCGTACTAAGCGACTATTTGGTTCTTTTAAAGAAAATATCCATTGTAGCGGTTTGTGATCTGTTATGACCGTAAATTTGTTGCCAAATAGATAAGGTCTGAAGTATTTGCGTCCCCAAACTACTGCGAGTAATTCTTTTTCAATTGTGGAGTAATTAATTTCCGCAGGGTTTAGCGTTCGTGATGCATAGCTTACAGGATGTCCATCTTGTGATAAAATAGCACCTATAGCATAATTAGACGCATCTGTAATAAGTTCAAAGGGTTTTTCAAAATTGGGGTAAGCTAAAACAGGTTCGGTTAATATGTTAGTTACGTTAATATGTTAATAATATATAATATGTTAACGTTCGGTTAATATGTTAGTTAATATGTTCTTACAGGTTTGGAAGCAATCTATGAATTCTTTAGTGTGAATTACCCTTTCGTTTTTCTTTAAGCAATGAGTCATGGGTTTGGTTAGTTTGGCAAAATTTTTGATAAATTTCCTATAGTAGCCTAAAATTCCTAAGAAAGATTTCATTTGTTTTTGAGTTTTAGGGATAGTAAATTTTTGAATAGCTTCGATTTTTTTCGGGTTTGGTTTAATGCCTTCAGGTGTAACTACGTGTCCTAAGAAATCGACTTCTTTTCTTAAAAATTCACTTTTGTCTAGTTGAATTTTTAATCCCGCTTCTCGCAATTTGGCAAATACAAGTTTTAAATTTTGAATATGTTCTTGTAGACTTGTGCTAAAAATTATTAGATCATCAATATAAACCATGCATATTTTACGTAGTTTCTTTAAGATTTCATCCATCGCACGTTGAAATGTTGCTGGTGCATTTTTTAATCCGAATGGCATACGAACGAATTCAAAATGGCCATCTTCCACAGTAAAAGCTGTTTTTTGAATTGAATTTTCGTCCATTTCGATTTGATGGAAACCACTTGCGAGATCTAGTGTTGTAAAGTATTGTGACCGTCCTAATTTATCTAAGATATCATTTATGTTTGGTATTGGCCATCTATAATCGATTGTTTTATCATTAATTTTCCGATAGTCGATTACTAGTCTCCATTTTCGTTTATTCGAAGCGTCAAGTTTTTTGGGCACAATCCATATTGGAGAGCTCCATGGGCTTGATGATGGACGTAATATTTCTTTATCTAGCATTTCGGCTATTTTTTCCTAACCTAATTTTTGTGAATATAAGGATATCTATAGGATTTAGTATGTATAGGTATTTCGTCCGTTGTTTTTATTTCATGTTTAACATGTGATGTAAATGTTAATTTGTCTCCCGGTTTATGAAAAATGTCTGAATATTCTTGACATAACTTTAAAATTTCTTTTTTTTCTTCTGAATTCATGTGGTCAGTTCTAATGAAGTCCTTGATGTTACATTTTGTACTTTTACTAGTGGATTTATTGTTATTAAAAATATTATCAAAGGAAAACATTTCATAATTACCACTATTAAAAGGTTCTACTGTTAGCGGTGTTGTAAGAACAATGTCTATTGTTTTGTCCGTCTGGTTTTCAAGTTCAACAGGGGCAAAACCGTTCTCAGCATAAGATAAAATATGTGGGATAAAAAGTTCATTTATTAGTCTAGGTTTTATTATTATGTCACCTTCGAAGCCTTTTTACAAGTTTCTCGTGTGGGTTTACTGATAAAGAAAAGTTTACATCATCTGGTTGACGATAACAAAACGGAATACTAATACAGTGACCTATTAAGACTTTATTAATAAGGTCAATGTTTAAATTTAGCTTTCTTAAGTCAGAAAGGCCAATAATTCCGTCATAAAAGTCATGAAAGTCAAATAAAATACAATCTATTTCATCGTTTATATTATATTCTTTAAAAAGAGGTAACGTAGCTTGACAAAGAGTTTGTTGGCTACCTAAGGCAGTTTTGATAGTGTTTTTATTATTGTATATACATTGGGGGAAATATTTTTCTGCTATTGTGGGTTTTAAGATAGATTTGCTACTGCCAGTGTCGATTAAAAGCTTAATGTTTAGTTTTTTAGTGTTACGTAGTGAATTGTTTGATGAAATATTAATTTCTATCAACTTTGTTGCTTTGTTAGATGATCCCGAGTAAAATTTTCAGATTCCGTATTTTTAAAAGAAGTATTCTGTGAGTCATTAGATTCATAATTATTATCAGAATAATAATTATAGTCATTAAAATATTCGTTTTGAGAATATTCTTCTTGTTGAGAATATTCGGGTAAATGTTCTTCATTATAGTCTTGATTGTAGACTTCCTCTACAATATAGTGAGGTTTTTGCTGACCTTTGTATTGTGTAAAATGATTTTTAAAATGATTTTTAGAATTAAATCTTGCACTTTGAATTGTAGGGTTTCTTGAAGTTGTTGACATTGGTTCAGGTTTAGGTAGTAAATGTTCTGGAATTTGATTAGGCTTAAAAACATTTTTTGGTTTACCAAAAACTTCTTCGTTTGTTGGTAATCTTCGTGGAGGTAAATTTCTGGGTCTTATGTCAATAGGTTGACAAGGCCATTGTGGATTAGTTGAGAATTGTTTATTATTATTGAAGTTATTGGAACTATTGTTTGCAAAATGGTTATAATTAGTGGGAAAATTATTTTGATATGGAAACTGGTTTTGATTTGGAAAATTATTTCCAAAATTATTATTATTATAAAAAGGTTGGTTACTTTGAAATTGTCTTTGATTATTATATTTATTTTGATAATTATTGTTTCCATTGATGCTTGTATGGCCATATAATCGTTCGAAGTTTTCGAATTCGATTACATAAGCCATTGCATCTTCCAAGGATTCTGGTTTTTTAAGATGCATGTTGTTTTTCAAAGTTCCCGTACAACCAGCAATAAATGTATTTAACGCAGTTTTATCATGATGTTTAATTTGATAGGTTTTTTCTTGTGTAGCAATTGTTATGTCATTGCTAATACGCTGTGCGACACTGCTTCTTAGAAGTTGTAAACGATTTCCAAAATTTAATAAGTTTTCATTTCTGAATGGTCTAGCTCTAGTGAGCTCTTGTATTAAACAATCAAGGTCTCGTCTATCTGAGAAGCATTGTCTTAAAGAATTTTTTAGATCTTCCCAATTGTTAATTTCTGCTCTGTTCCCGACAAGAACTTCAGCTCTACCGATAAGTTTTTCCTGAATAGATTCAAAAATGTGTTTCATTAACTCATTATCATTAAATGGACTATAACTACAAATAATATCTTCTTAATCTTATAAGTATTAACATCACCATCATAAGGCTTAATGTTATATAACCGCGATTTAAATAGTTCCCAATTCATTTTGGGTTACTCAGTATTGTTTGATGCAGTATTCATATTGTTTATATTAATATTATGTAATAGGTTTACCAACTCTCCTAATTCTGTATCAGAATCAATATCTGACATTAAAAATTATAAATAAAAAATATGAAATTATTTTTTATAAATACTATTAAAATAAAAATTGTTTTCAAAATAAAATTATTTTCAAAATATAAATATTCGAAAATCATAAGATTAATTGTGATCGATTCACTGAACTAAAATTACGAACTTTCTTAAAATTAAATGCAATTAATTTGCTAAATAAAATTAGTTTTATGTACGATACAAAAACTAATGAAATTAATACGTACAATACGTAGAACCTAAAATTATCCCTATTAAAACCTTAAACAGAGGGTGGAATAGGGGCAATAAGGATGTGACACTAACCTTTTCCGATTCTGTATTGCCTGCGCCTCTGCACCACTTTCAGCACCACACTGGTTCTTTCAGATTGCGTCTAAAGGGTTGAAACCACCACGGTGAAAGTTTTTATCGTAACGAAAACCACGTACACCGGACACAATCCTACCGACTGCGCCAATTATAGATTTGTGTGGCGAAAGATTGTTTTTAAAAACAAAATATATTAAAGTACGATACAGAGTACAGTAGCTTAGGTACAATAAGAATGACTAAAACTAGAATTAACTTATATTTATAAACTAAAAAGAGCTAGGCTGGCATAAAGGTGGGCCGCTGCTGGATAGGCACTATGTGACTATGTAACTCGCGAGAGGGTTTGCGTTTTGTTTAATTGATAAAATAGGTGTAAAAAATATGCGGGACGGAGATTTTTTCTTTTTTTTTGGGTTTTGGTTTATAGATCATATTTTTAATAGATTATTTAATTTTCTTTGGAGCTCTGCAGCACACATAGACCAGCCGCCACTGATCTGAGAACAGTTTGAATACCTGAATTACTTGTGCCTGGAATGGAATCCATTTTGAACAATTCATAAAGTAGTAAGGGTAAGGTTTCCAGTATTTTACTCCACAGTAATACATTCCAGTAATAGTTTCCAGTATCTCCGTAATTTTGAAAGATATAGCTTTGTGGTTATTCTCTGATTTGAGTGTCACACCAAAGGTTCCAATCATGGGACTAATACAATGAAATGAAAACAAAAATGCACTAAAGGGAAATGCGACTGGTCTAAATGTTTACTATAGCGCACCACGGAATAAAACGGAAACTCCCCTAAAATTGAACAATATAACTTACCTTGAAACTTGGCGAGACACATTTGAAACGGTTCCGGTTCCAAGACGGCCTGGTCGCTTGGCTCCGCAATGTCCAACACTCGGCTCAAATAAGGGACGTTCTGGTCCGAGAGCGAGACGAGGGTCAACGACTCACCATTGCACGAGTAACATGTGAACTGCCCTTTACCCAGTGGGACTTCGACGTAGGGCATGTCGTCGTACCTTATTTCGGTTCGGTTGGCGGTGGGTGGCGCCACGGGTGTGGGAGGCGCCACGTGAGTGGGAGGCTCCACGGGTGTGGGAGGCACCACGGGTGTGGGAGATTTCTTGGTAGGTTTGCATTCTTCTGGGGTTTTCTCCACGGTGGGAGGAGATGACGAGGTTTGCGGCGGTGGAGGAGTTGCTAGGGACTTGATTTTTTCTGAGAGTAATGTGCCGTCCGCTAGTTGGAAGTCTATGGTGTTGTCTGTGTTAACCTGTTAAGATCAGAATTCATTATCATTCAATTCATAGAGGTCGGTTAGATAAACATTTGGAATTTTATAGAAGAAATTAGCTGAAAAAGAGTCCTAAAAATAGTATTGGATGATGTTTCAGTGGAATTTGATGTATTAGGTTTAACAGAGAAACACACTTCTTTTATATTAATGCATATAAAACAATTCATAATAAAAAGCAAATTACCAAGTGTAATTTTTCTCCTTTCCTTAGCAAAGTCTTTAAGTATGACTTGGAACTTAAAATTATGAATAGTGTCTTTACCAACAATATAATTTTCTATAGAAGATATGTGGATGACATTTGCATCCCTTTCGAAATTTACAGAAAACCTTCTTGCACAGATAATATAATACAATTCTCTTCAAATTCAATAATCGTAATAACTAATTTGTGTTTTTACACGGGTATTTTCCAGATGTCCTTAACTCTTACCGCCAAGGTGGCACAAAAAATAGACTACCAAAACGCGATGTGGTGATTTATTATTTAGACCACCTATTCAAATTCATTTTCTGACTTCGCAGGCGGTCAGATTTTAAACCATCATCACAGCATCGTGTCACAACGTATGGCAAAGGACAACACGTGGCGTCTTGAATTGTATGAACTTGTTGCAGCAAATAATCGATAATTGTTGGTTAAGTTTTGCCGGTACACGTTTCTGTATAAAAATTTTGTGTGTAGATTTGAATAATATATTATTCATTATAATTTTTCCATTAAGTACTGTTCAATACTTCCTTGCAAGTAAGTATAAAATATTGTTTTGCTAAAAAAAAATATTTTCAAAAATAGAAATTTGATTTTAATTGTATCGTCCTATATTTATACCACCGCTCTAGTAGCGATTTTTTATTTGTGTAAAATATTAAAAATAAGTACTTTTATTTAGAAAATGGGAGACAACTATTTACCGTTCCGTTTAGTGGGAATGAACCGGGACGAGTTTCAGAATAAACTTGATGCCTATTCCCTGCCATCTGGGATGAGTCGGAATTGGGCGACATATATACTGGTGACAACACACACGTAAACGACTTATATGTGAGTGATGATAGTTCTTCCGGTGACAATGAACCATTATCGGTGCCTCGAGCAGCCACCCATCTGGGGCAAAATAGAAAAACCTGATTCAAGTCTTCTTTTTGTTCAGCCTACCGGTATTCCTGACGAAATTGCCAACTCAAATCCAACTCCATATTCCCTTTTTCAACTATTTTTTTACGATTTTTTTTTAAATCACATAGCTTTTCATACGAACCTTTACGCTGAGCAGGAACAAATGAGCACTGGAAAAACATGCAACATACATATCTACATATTAACGACAACTCTACTATGCCTAACCGTGATTCTGACCAGTCTGATCGTCTATATAAAGTAGGGCCTTTGCTAGACCATTTAGGAAAGGCTTTTAAAAATAATCTTTTACCAAGTTTTAGTCCTAGACGAATCCATGATTAAATTTAAGGGCACTGTAATGAAACAGTATATGCCAAAAAAGCCAATCAAAAGAGGATATAAAGTATGGATGCTTTGCGACAAATCGGGATATTCACGAGCAAGATTCACAGATAAGCTTGGGAACGAGGGTTGTTAGCAAGCTGAAAGAGGGTTTTGAAAGAAAATACCACAAACTATATTTGACGTTTTTTTAAATAGCATTGACTTAATGCAAAGTTTAAAACAACGTGGGAGATACGCAGTAGGGACGGTATATTTGCCAAGAAAGTATTTAGAAAAGTTCAAATCGGACAAGCAGCTTCAAAGGGGTGATATTGATTGGTATACAAGTAATACAAAACTGTCGGCACTAAAATGGAAAGACAAGCGCTCCGTACACATTTTGTCAAATTATCACAACCCTGATGACTATACTGAAATTAACCGTAAAGAAAAAAATGGAACCATAATACAAATACCATGTCCGAAAGCATTAACTGACTACAATTCGAACATGAATGGTGTGGATAAATTTGATCAACTTCTTGCTAGTTATAAAATAAATCGCCAGAGCAACAGGTGGTGGCATCGCATTTTTTTAAATTTTTTAGACGCTTGTATTTTTTAGACCTTGTAAATGCATATTGCATACATAAAATGATGGACATACCGGATAAACTTACAGCAAAAGACTTCAGAAGAGCTGTTATAGACGGTCTTGTAGCTCCAGTTTTGGTATCTGCCTCTAAGAGAAGTACTGAATTTGCAAATACAAATAAAAAAGTCAAAGCCATTTATACCAGAGAGCGTTGCATTAAATTCAGCAGCACATCAACCTGAACGTAGTACAAGACGAAGATGGTTTATGCAGCACTAAAGCAAAGACAGTGCGCACCGACTGTTCATGTAGAACTTGCCAGGTACCGTTGTGTTTAGGAACGCAAAAATCTTGGTTCCAGAACTATCACGATAAATAATATACTTTCTACGTACTTAAATGTTTTTTTACGTAATATATTTAAACATAACATATTTGTTTTATTTCTAAACAAATGGAGCGGTGGTACAAAAGACCACAGCTTTTGAAAAAAAACCATGCGCACTATACCGAAATTTTATTAAGTTTTAATTATTTACAACCAATAAGAATCAGATATTTACAAAAAAAAATAAAAAACAAACTTATAAATGTTCTGCTCCACCTGAGGGTATATTTTATGTTAAATTATTGCTCCAGTAAGAGTTAACATAGGTACTGTTAGACCATAAGTCGGGATCGTTGCACATGTTAACATTTTTAAAGCAGTACCTGTCATCTCTGGCATATTAAATATAATTAAACAAATATTAAAACGTTTTAATATTTTTTCTGTTTGTACCGTGTCCGATGATTTTCAATTTTTAGGTGGTTTTGGATTAGCACAATCTTTACAAAACGATAACGATAAAAAGTTTTCTTTAGAAAAACTTAGACCTCAAATTTGCGGGGCATACATTTACCTTCTACGGTTAAAAATGTTCTACGTATCTCGTGGCAAGGTCGAGAACGCATTCTTAACTGCTGGACCCACATTTTATCAACGGTTCAGCGGCTTTTTAGTGTCAAAAAATCGCCTTGTCAAACAAGGTGTATTAGACTGGACCAAAAAGGAAAAAAAATTAAATCACATTAAAATGATTCCCAAAAATAAATACAAACAATTTACGTTACCACACAAAATTTTCCATTTAATTATAATAAAAGTTATTTCAAGGAAGTGTTAAACATACCCCCTTAAAAATGGGGAACCTTAAAATGACCCATAGCGTTTTTTGCTACTTGAGAAATAAAAGAAAAATAAATAACAAAAATTAAAGACAACAAAACAAAAAGATACACTTGAATAATTCAATTACTGATTCGTAATGTCAACATTAGACAAAAGACATAATTTGGACGCAGATCTTTGTAAAATACCATTACAAGTCCTAATTGTGTACGCAATTAGATATGTTTATAGATATGATTATAATTAGATGAGTTTACAAAATTCTTGCCCAAAGCCAATGCAGTGGTGAACAAAGGTCATTCTCGACTACCACCAAATCTCCCACCTTTAAATCCGGATACTCTTTTTATAACGTTGTCGGGGCTCGTTAAGGTAGTCGTAATGCCAGCGCTTTCAAAAATCTCTGTGTAACCTTTGAACCAACTCCCAACACTTCAATAGACTAATATTTTTTTTAGTATAATCCTCACAACGTAGGGAACTTATGGGATGCAATGTCAAACAATGTCCGGGGGGTAATGATGATTAACGTAACTATAGTGATGATGATTATTTGGATCACGCTTTAAATAATACATGTAATGGTAAAAAATTCCTCGTCAAACACTGCAGGCCGACTATTCTTACGATTTCATACTTTCATACGAATTCCCGCCTCACACAACCCGCCGAAATTGGGTGCGGATAATGGATTTAAATACCATTTAATTTTTTTTGCTTCCACATTATTTTTCATAAGATCTCAACAGAAATAGTTCCACTAACAAGGGTATTTTCTTACAAAGATCGGTTCTCAATATAAATCTACGCAAATAAATCTGCTAAAAGGGCCTCACTACTTATAGAAGAAACTAATTCGAAATGAATGGCTTTGGTAGCAAAACCAATAATTATACAGAAGTAAGCATTTTGTGGCTTAAAGTCTCTAAATTTCCGCAACAATACAGAAAAGTGGGGCTGAAAACTTCACCTCAATCTCTTAAATAGGTTTTATTTGGATTACCCTACTACGGGCTGGTAAATCACTCATAAATAGTACTGTGGTACTCATAAATAGTACCGTACTTAGGATCTACTCAGAAACGTTTGTAACAACGCGACAGACAACGACGAATTGCATTTCTTGTAAAAAGACATACAAAATTTTTCCGAATCAAAAAATGCAATGCCTACAAGCAGGTATGCACGTTTTCTGTATGGATATTCTCTATTACAAATTCAGTTGGTAAGTCGTCCGCTGAACCTATGTAATCGGAAGTTGTCAAGAAATAAGCTTGGTTAATTTCTATGATTGATGTTTCATGTTGTAGTTTATTATGTAACATTATGTTTTAAACAAAATATCATTAAGATGTCCACCTCGGCTAGACGCGCAGGCGGCAGACATTTAGACGATGAACCCAATTTTCAATCACTTTTTCTAACAAGTTGGGCTGAATTTCGCGAATAACCCTAGTTATGTTAACTTTCAACTCATTGATGGTTTGAGGATTGTTAGAATACACCTTCGACTTCACATATCCCCAAAGAAAAAAGTCCAGGGGAGTAAGATCACAGGACCTTGGTGGCCAGTTGATATTGCCATGTCGCGAAATTATTCGATCTTCAAAACGCTCTCTTAATAAATTAATTGTGGCTCCGGCGGTGTGTGATGTTGCTCCGTCCTGTTGAAACCAATTCTGTTCGAAGTCTCCACCATCAATTGCAGGCCAAAGAAAGTTTGTTATCATGTCGCGGTAGCGCTCTTCGTTGACTGTTACAGTACGCCCCCCTGCATCCTCAAAAAAGTATGGACCGATAATTCCACCGACATGCAAACCACACCACACAGTCACTTTTAACGGGTGTAATGCACCTGTACTAATTTCTGGGGATTGTTCTGACACCAGAAGCGGCAATTTTGCGTATTGACAACGCCACTAAGACAAAAAAGGGCTTCATCTGAAAAGATGATTTGTTTGCCAAAATCGGCATTTTGTTCCAACTGCAACAGGGCCCAGTCGGTAAACGTTCTGCGCAAACCATGGTCAGCAGGCTTCAATTCTTGAGTTAGAACCATCTTATATGGATGTAGGCCTAAGTATTTCTTCAAAATGTGCCACAGAGACATTGGTAAAATGCCTAATTGCTGAAAACGGCGCAAAACAGACACATTGTTATTCACGTCAACACTTTCTCTTGCAGCGGCGATATTTTCAGCAGTCCTTGCACTTTTTTGTCGCGTTGGTGGCTTACTATCCAGAAGAGTGTACTCTCGTTCAAACTTATTAATTGTGCGCCTTATTGCAACCATTGAAGGCGAAGTGGATAAAGATGGAATTCCATGTATTACCGTAGTGACCGATGGGGCTTGGGCTAAGAGATCCTACAATGTCAATTATGATTCTTCTTCTGGAGTAGTAATACTAATAATAATAATATCAAAATCAAAAATAAGTATTTTCTTTTAACTGTTGACTAAAAACATTACATAAATGATTAATGTTTTAATTTCTAATTTTTAGGCATGTATAGTTGGCTATAAAACAGGGAAGTTGTTATTTCTGGGAATAAGAAATAAATTTTGTTCGTCATGTTCCTGGTACGAAAATAAAAAAAAAGATGTTCCAATACAAAAATGTCATAAGAACTGGAACGGCACATCTACATCGATGGAAGCTGACATAGTATTGGAGGGCTTTAAAATAAGCATGAAGCTTTACAATTTAAAATTTACAAAAATGATTGGTGATGGAGATTCCTAGGTCCACCGAAAATTATTGCAATCAAAGCCCTATGCTAATATGTTGGTGCAAAAGGTGGAGTGCAGGAATCATTTGTTGCGAAATTGTGCCAAGAAAATTCGAGAAATATGTAGTATGTATATTTTATATTTTAATACCAGTATACAGGTTGTCCCCCTTAAAATGATATACATGGGGAAATCGGATACTGTCAAAGATACAGGGTGGATCAAATGGGGAAAAAGTTGCGCATTTTTGAGCCTAACAGTATGGCATTTAAAAATTTGCTTTGAATTAAGTATGCAAAAATCCAATATGGCGTCCATTACGAAAAAAAAAAGTTCATGATGGTCGGCAAAAGAGGAAACGTCGTATTAAAAATCTAAAAATGCCTTCATGCACGTAAAAAGTTACTCTGAAAATAGCAAGTTTTTTAAAAATCGGATTAAAAATAAGCTTAGAAAAAAATAAAATCGATTTTTTCAAATATCGGATTTTCCGGATTATCTTCGGAACCACTCGGAGCTTTTAAAATGTTTAAATGGCATATTGTTAGGTTCAAAAATGCGCAACTTTTTTCTCATTTGATCCACCCTGTATCTTTGACAGTCTCCGATATCCCCATGTATATCTTTTTAAATGGGACACCCTGTATGTTATTACACATACATATAAGTTAGACAGGGTGTCAGGTTTGTACAAACTTCTAGAAGTGATAAATCATGTAAAAATAAACTTTTTTTTTTAATAAACATAATATTTTTTTTTCATATTTGTATCTAAGAAATGCGTTTAATGATTTAAATAAAAATTAAATTTAATTTAAATAAAATGATATTGGCAAATTTTAAACTTACACTATTAAACTTATACAATGTGTATAATTGCTCAATTATACACATTGTATAATTAGAAAAATAAAAATTAAATAATTCCTGTTTAAAACTACATCATATCTAAAATTAATTATTTTTTTATGTATTGTTTTCTACTTTCTTTCTTTTTAATTTGCAGATAAAAAACGAAGTAATTCTAAAAATGTACCTGTACCATTGGCGTTAAGAAAAGAAGTTTTGAACAGATTTTTAAGATTAAGAAGTTCGATAACAAAAGCCACCACTCACAGAATCGCAGAAGACACCACGATGGACCAAAAAATTAAATTGCTAAAGGGGTGACATCTCTAATGCCCCAAGTCATGTATTTGGGAAACACGCCAGATGTAAAGAAATTAATTACTTTAAGTGTGATAATCCAAATTACACAAATTTAGTGCCAAGTATGCAGACTTGTGGAATTTATGAAGACATCTTAGTAGCTTTGCAAAGAATTATAGATAATGCAAGCAGCCTAATCCTCAATACGGACAATAACCTCGCTGAGCATTATAACAGTATTGTTAGCAAATTTGTTGGTGGCATGCGTATAAATTTTTGCAAACGAGGTTCATATGAAGCTCGCTGTGAGGCAGCTGCATTGTCATTTAATTCTGGTGGTAGCTATTATGAAATCCTTCATAAAACCGCAATAGGCACAAGCCCTCGTTCCTTTACTAAGCGGTATATTCAGAGATGTAAAAAGATAAGGCTGTTTTATCAAACTAAAAGACTGCAAAAAACATTAATTTAAAAAAAAATAAGAAAACAAAACAAACTCTTCCTGATACGGACTATGGTCCTGGACGCGCATTACGTTCCTTTAGAAATAAACAGTGACGTTTTTATTTCGAGGAAAAATGAAATCCTAAAAGATATGAAAAAACGTCCAGAGGAAATAAAACATATTGAAAATTCTACAATTGGCCAGGCTTCTAATCCAAAATGGATACAAGAAAGATCACAGCGGATTACTGCCTCAAATTTTGGCAAAATATGTAAAATGCGGGCAAAAACCTCGCCATGTGGTGCAACGTTGCTGTATGGAAATTTTAGTGGCAATAATGCTACAAGATATGGAAGTGAAAGCGAGGCCCGAGCAATTTTAGAATTTGAAAATGAATTTAATTTAAAAGTGTCTCGATGTGGAATTTTTATAGGTGAACAAGAATATTTTTTGGCAGCAAGCCCTGATGGTTGCATTAATGAACATGGTTTGGTAGAAGTTAACCGAAGCAATATTATCAAAAAAGATCACATTCGCTACATTGGAAAATAACCACCTACATTTGAAAAAAAAACCACAATTATTACTACCAAGTTCAGGGGCAGTTAGCTATAGCTAAGAAGCAATCATGCTATTTTATTATTTGGAGCCCTCTTGGCATGTTAGTTGAACAGGTGAGAGTTTTAATTGAAAACATAAATTAATTCTTTATAGTATTCTGTATTTTTTTAGATTGGCTGTGATGAACAATTTTGGGAAGAACAAATGTTACCAAAATTACAAGCCTTTTATTACCAGAAATAGTCGACCCGCTTTATCCAAAAGGGCTGCCTATCAGAACTTAAAATTCTTCCGTTGGCGAAAAACCTGTCAACTGAATCGATGCAGAAGCTAATTAATTTATTTCCTAATATGTAAAAACCTTAATAAATATGTATATACGTTTTTTATATGTTTATATTTTTTTGTTAATATACGTTTCGTTCGTTTCTTTTTTTTTTAAATTTATTGCATTATTTTCCCATAATACCTAAATTGGGCGTAGCACGAATCTGTTAAAAATAAAGTGCAAAAATAAAATAAACTTACAGCGTATCAAAGTGTATTCAAGATGATTTTTAACTGTCAATATCTCAAACGCAATAATTAAAGCTAATATTTATAGATAATAGTTAATTTATAGGTTATTATGTGTAATAAATAGTAATATTTAATCTAATAAGATTTTAATTATTTAGAGATTTGAAAAACCTATTTTAACATAATGCAGAATAAAATTACGCTTGTGTCTTGTGTTTTGCTGCAATTTTTTTACAATGTTTATTGAAAATCTGTATAAGCCTAAAGATTTTTTTTTTTTAGATTAAAATCATAAAAGCGTATCCAATAAATGCTTTACTAATTGCGCAAAAACTTCTTATGAAGCAGAAATAGAATAAACTTCAAAAAAAAAAAAAAAAAGAGATAATAAGATTAAGAGACCGCTCAAAAATTCGCAACGCAATGCAGTCAGAATCGCTGCGGATCGATGGGAAAGCAAGTGACGACGCGACGGTACCGTGTTGGTGAGATGTTTGTCGGACGGGCTAAACGACTAAAAGCGGATTCTCAGTTGGTCGCGCCAAGAATAGCTTAATGGTCGTATTATAATATTATTGAGGTATTTTTTCCCGGAATTTGATAATCTACTGGATTAGACAATCAATTATACAGGATTAGACATTCCCGAAATAGACATTTCTAAATAGCACTAACAAGTCCGTTAATTTGGAATATCATTACTATTAATAATGTATGAATAACTTTATTACCATTTAATCATATTAAATGTAAATATAAAGATAATTATATACAAGGAAAAGTACAAATTTTATTAAAAATGACTCTTAAAATAAACGTTACCGTTTTCAGTTTCTTCTTTTCAACAATCAAATCGAGCAAAAAATGGTCCACTTCCTCATTGGCCATTCTCAATACCGGATACGGATGTTCGAACATGGACCTCGGTTGATCCGCCAAAAAACTATCAACATGATTCAACGATTTTAGGGACAACGTGACCGTATCACCGTGATCCAAATACTCCAATTGGGCCGTTTTATCGGTAATTTTCTTGATTACGGCCCGGTGCAGGCCGTCGTCGCTGTCCTTCTTGCACAAACAGATTTGCCCGACAACTGGATTCGTAATAGCTTAAAGGAAAACGTTCAATTTAATTGAGGTCATAAAGGGGGATTGTATTAAAGTTACGTTTTTTGGGCATCGTGGCGATATGACCGTAAACATTTTTGCAAACGAGGGCGGTTTCCTTGTTACGCAGGATCAACTTTGAATCGGTATAGTTGACGATTTGAACGCTGCTGTCTACTGCGATTTTGACATCGGTGGGTGGAACCTAAAAACGAATTAAAGATGTGTATTAATTGATTATTTTTTTGCCACTTGGGTCTTAACTTACAATTCATACAAAATGCTATTATTAATTAAAATACATACTAAGAATAGTTCAATTTTGGGAATGAAATTCTTGAGTGAAATACTTGTACACTTAACTTTTTTAGGTTAAGACTTATATGAATATGTCTCTATCATCCTAAAGATTTAGATGATGAAATTGAACTTTAAATTAAAAATATTTTAGGACTAAAATAGGTAAATAAACTATTTTATTAAATCCAAATAAGATGCTCACTTACAATATGACAGACAGTTGAACAGCAGACTGACTAAAAATAAAACCAATCTGGATAATTTAAGTAGTCGTTCAGGTTTTCATGCTTTTCAAACTGTTGACAGCTTACCGGATGCATGCCAAGATACAATCAGGTATTATAAAAATAAATAATGCCTCTTATTTTTAATAATAAGAAAGAAAGAAAGAAAGAAAGAAAGAAAGAAAATGTGCTATATAGTGTACAAGCATCCTAAAAACTAAAAAAATCCAAATTCACTTTAAATTTCAAACAAACATAACATCTAAAACACTTTAACATAAAATTTACACACATTACCAAAATTAATCATAACAAAACAGATTGAGAAAAAAAAAGCATCTTTTTGATAAATTTCATTAAAAAATAAGTAAAGCTGTCAATAAAACAGAATTTAGGGGAAGTAAATTAAATTATTTAACAGGAAACAAAACTAAAACACTAAAATGATGTCAGAGCACAGGTTAAAAGGTATCATTAAAAAAATCCTCGAGGCTATAATATGCCCTGGATAATAAAAGTGATTTTAATTCCTTTTTGAATTTCTTAACTTCTAAAATTTGTCTGATATATAGAGGAACATGGTTGTAAATTTTTTTGCTAAGGTATATAAGTGAGTTCTTGGTGAGGGAGGATGTAGGGATTGGTAAGGGAAAATCGTTAACCTGGCGAGTCATATGACCAGTGTCAGAGGGAGGTTTAGGACATTTATGAATAAGAGTAGCTGTTTCTAAGATAAAAAGAGTTAGGATTTTTTGAGATATAAAGATAGGTTTACAAGAATCTCTTAACCCAGCGGAACATAGGTATCTAACTGCCTTTTTTTGAATCACAAAAATTATGTTTAATAATCCCTTGTTGCTTAATCCCCAAAAAGGCAAGCCATAACGAAGATGGGACTCAATAAGAGAAAAGTACACTGAACGCGCAACTACCCCTCCCAGCTCATGCCTCGCCATTCTTACTGCAAAGCATCCACAGGATAATTTTGATGCAAGATTTAGGATATGATCTTCGAAGCGAAGGCGACCATCAATGGTAATACCAAGAAACTTACAGCTTTCTTTTTCTGAACGTCACACTTAAATCCCATAATAAAGGTTTTGCCCACATTAAATACAAGCCTGTTTGCAGCACACCACTCCGATAAAATCTTAAGATCCTTAAAAACCTGGGCTCTAACATTATCAGAATCTCTATGATTCCATAAAATGGTGGCATCATCAGCAAACTGAACCACTTTGCCCTGCAGTTTTAATGAACCCAAATCATTTACATAGAGCAAAAATAATAGTGGTCCTAACACTGAACCCTGAGGTACTCCAGTTTTAAGGGATCTGGAATCGGATAAACATCCAGATACTGTAACTCTTTGGGTACGATTAGACAGATAGGATTCCAGCCATTGCAATGCCACACCTCTAAAGCCATAATTATTGAGCTTAGACAGTAGTATTCCATGATCTACACAATCAAATGCCTTGGATAAATCGCAAAACACTGCCGCCGCGGACTCTCCAGAATTTAAGGACGCATAGATACTCTCCAAAAAGCCGAAAACAGCGTCATGAGTCCCTTTTCCCGTTTGAAATCCAAACTGATTTGCAGATAAAATGCAATTATGTTGTAAAAAGGATGAAAATTCTGATTTTTGCAAGTTTTTCAACTATCTTGGAGAGGGTAGATAATATAGAAATTGGACGGAAATTACACGGCTCACTCAAATCTCCACCCTTATAAAGAGGGATAACCTCTGCCTCCTTCAAACATGCTGGAAAGATGCCATTATGAAAGGAATTGTTTATGGCAGAAGCTAAGGCATTCAATGCTGAGTCAGGCAAAAGGAGTAGTAATTTTGTTGATATTCCATCAGCTCCAGCTGATTTATGGTTTTTAAGCTTTTAATTGCATCTCTAACGTCAGTAAGGCTAACAGGATAAAAGAATTTTGAACTGACACTTGTTGAATATAATGCAAAGGATCAATATTAGTATTCACATCCTTGAGCAATAAATGAGGAATATTACAGTAATAATCATTTAAACTATTTGGTCTTACTTCTGGTTCTGAAACTTTCTTGTGAGATTGCCTGAAGTCATTTATAATTGACCAACAATCTCTCTGCCTATTTGAGGACACATTCAAGCGGTCACTATAATATTTAACCTTTGCTGCTTTTATCGTCTTTCTGTATAGACTACCATATAATACTACGAATAATAATTTTATATAGAGCTGTAAAAAATAAAGAAAGAAAACTTGGCGTAGAAAAAAGGCACAGTCTAGCTTTATTAGCTACTTTACTAAGCCAGTAGACTAAAATTAACAGTAAAATTAGACAATATTTTAACTTAACACTTGACTGATAATATTAAAGTTACTAGAAATCTTACATGACATTTTTTGTTCTCATATAACTTTCCTGTTTAGGGACCATCTTCTACATAAGGACTATGATATATTAAAAAAAATGAAATGGGCAAAATTTAAATTTTTATAGATGGGATAGAATTAGACGTCATGGGGGAGGTGTAAGGCTCTATATTAAATCTTCATTGTCACATGATTTGGTGCATGAGCAATATTCTGATTGTATTGAGTGTCTTTGGGTTAAATTACATTTAAAAGGTAAAAATTATAATTAATTTATAAATCATAGGATGTGTCTATCGTCCATCTAATTTTCCTGTGCCAAAATTCAACATATTTATTTAGGTATTTATAATAATTTTTTTATACCATCAAGTAGTAAAAAATGTTATTATTGGCTCGCGTTAATGTGAACTAAAAAAATTTCGACTTAGTTCGCATTACTGAAATGTTCACATTATGGAGATTATATTAAAAATAGCTAACATTAAAATAAAAGGGAACTACATTGGACTTTATTTATGTTTGTATTTATTTATTACAGTTTTAAGCATACAAAAGTTTTATTTAAAAAAAGATGTAATTTTTATTTGCACTTTTTTTTGCGACAGGTTTAAGGCTACAGCCTTTTCTTCTAAACCTTTTAGTGTAATAATGTCCTTTATGTCGACATAGTTTTGATTGGCCCATTGTGTGACAATTTTCAAGGCTGGAAGAGCCTCCAAATGCGTAACTTTTTTTTCTTCAAAAGTTAATATCTCGCAGTCACTATCTTCTGAATCATTGCTATCGAGATTTTTCTCCACTGCGTCTGTATTCTATTCCTCAATGTCTTTGGGATTATAATCAATCTAAAAACAATCATATCTCAATGAAATTCTAAAACTATTACAGACTTTCTTTTAATTTCCATAAATCGAAAATTAAAAGAAGTAACTAGCACTAAATAATACCTGTTCAATTGTTTGAAGCAATGTAATGGTTTCATTAACTGCAGCTGCTCTAACATCATTTTCCCACATCTCTTTTAGTCGAGCTACAAGTAGGTCATCCTCCTCCAAATTTTTTTCCAAAATATTATTCCAACATTTCGAAATTACTGAAGGCTCTATTTTTTGCCAGGCCATATGCAATTGCATAATAGCATCTCGTAAAGTTATAACTTTTAGGGCTTCAGCTACTCATTGACCCTTAGATACATTTGAACTTCATAGGCCTTTTCTGTAAAATAGTTTGGTTATTCGCAAAACATTTTGGTCAAATGGTTGAATTAATGGTGTAACATTTGGGGGCATGTAGACAACAAAAATGTGTCCATCAAAAGGTTTTAATTCTTCTGCCGGTGGATGCGAAGGGTCATTGTCTAACAGGAGAATGGCTTTTAAAGGAAGGTTTTTGCTTTGTAAAAATGATTTAACCTAAAAACCCAATTTAGTCTTAAAAAAATTTAAAAGCAAACAAAACTTTCACTTACCTCTGGAACAAAATGCTTAAGGGGACGTAGTCCTGCTAATTTTCCGTTTTTCCGACGTCTAATCCGCTCTCGTGATTGGTCACTTTAACCATCTTAGAAAAGTACTTATTAAATTTTAAGATAACCAGATCGAATATCACAAAACAAAATAGTGAATCTGTGCGGAATCGAATAAGAAACACTTTGACCAATTGACTCATTCTAAGGTGAGGTTTTTTTTTTAAGTACTTTTCTAAGATGCTAAAAGTGGCCAATCACAAGAGCGGATTAGAGTCTATAAAGCGGCAAATGAGCAGGACTACGTCTCCTTAAAAAACCAATTTTTAAAAATTTCCTGCGTCATCCTTTTTAGTGCTTTTATAGATGACTGGATTATCAAATCCTTTAAAACATCTGGGTGATTTTGCTTTTCCTAGTACTAAAGGCGTTAGTTTGTGTGATCCTGTAGAATTTGTGCACCCGTATTTTTAGACCAGGCGCCGTTTTTTCAAAAATTGCAACATAGGTTTTATCTAGCAATAACTTCCAATAAAAACCCGTCTCATCTGCATTATAAATTTGATCTTCACTAAGATTAAGCTGCTTCATCTTTTTTCTTAAGCCTTCAATTAAGGGATTTACAAGGTGAGGCTGCGAGCAGGGCCGTATCTGGACCAAAATTTTTGGGGGGGGGGGGGGTTAGGCCAGTGACATTTGAGATATTAGGGATAAAAAAAACTTTAATTTATAAATAGGTTTTACTAAAAGAAGATACCAGTTTAAACTAAAAAACACATTTAACAACGTTAAAATTTTAAAAATAGTAATTATAATAACAACTGAATATTTCTTTGCTTTTCCCTCGCAAAACGATTTAAGACCTCTGCGGTATCAATTATAATATTTCTATGCACGCTTAAAAGGGCAATAGTCCTGTTAACCGCTCCTGACTAGTTGAATTGCGCAAATAGTCTTTTAAACGCCTTAGCGATGAAAATGATTGTTCTGATGAGGCTGTAGATACAGGTAACGTAGCCAGAATTTGCAACAGAGTATGAATATTGGGAAACAAAGATGGATTACATGCTGATAATGCATCAAGAGCATTTTTTGGCCTTTCTGCTTGAGGCAGCTTAATCCATTTTTGTTTCCACAACTGTAGTTCTGCAGATAACGTATGTAGGTCCAAAAATTCCTCATATGGTAACAAGTCTTCCATTTTTACTATGTGTGCTTCGCACATATTTGGTACTAGACAATATAACAATGAAAGTGATTTTTCGTGATTTGCAAATCTTGCAGATTTTCATCAGTTCTTCTATAAATTGATCAAAAAAAGGAATTGCAACTGTGATTCGAAAATATTCCTCTGCAGTAGCTACCATGGCATTAGAACGATTCTGCTGTCGTGAAACTATTCTAGGTATTTTTATGCATTCTTCATCATATATAGACTTTATAATAGCTTCAGATTTTTTACAAATATTTTTGAATTCTTGATCTATATTCAGTCTCATATTCCTGACCTGACTAATAACAGTATTCACATGCTCAACAGCGCTAAATAGATCAAAATCTACAGTCTGGAGAATTCTGCATAACGGTAGAGTAAAAGCAAATAAAGTGGACGCTGTTAACATACTGATAATAAACTCACTGGTCATAATAGCTCGAAGGAACTGCAAAGCTTTTGAAGAAGTTTCGATGCCTCTTACTTGTTTTAGTTCTTCTAATGTTTCAATAATGAGTTTAAAAACTTCAGTAAACCTAATTAGTCCATCATGATTTTCCACCCACCGAGTTTCACACATGGATGTTAACTTACTCCATTTACTATTTGGAACATGTTCTTTAATTTTATTTTTTTAATTTAATAATCTCAGTGCGCATAGCTGATACTTTTATAAAATTTGCAATAGATTTTATTGTTCCAATACAATTTCTGATACTCTGAACCTTACAGGAATGGGCAAGAGCTAAATTTAAAGAATGAGCACTACAATGCACATATATTGCTGCTGGATATTTTTCTCTAATTATAGCCTGGACACCTTTAAAACTTTAAAAAGTAAATAAAAAAAAGGGTTATAGTTACCAGTCGTTTCAATTTTATTTTACGTTATAAGATTTTCGGGGGGGGTTTGAACCCCCAAACCCCCCCCCTAGATACGGCCCTGGCTGCGAGGACAACTTTTCACCTGCAATTTTAAGCAGCTTTATACCATATCGCCATTTAAATTTTTGAAGCCATCCATCCCTTGCATTAAATTTATCGTTGAGTTTTAATTTTCTATGTAAATCTAGAGCCTTTTCTTTAAGCATATCACCCGTAACTGGCAAATTTCGTTCACGCTGTTTGGTAAACCATTTATACAGCAAAGTTTCCATCTTGGGGTTTTCTGCACTTTTTAAAGTGCATATATTTTTAATTGCACAAATAGTTTTACTATTTGATATTTCTTTGCTAGCGCAGTAACACTCATACCATTTTCGTGCTCTTCCAAAATTTTTGATTTCTCATAAAGAGTTAAACACTTCTTATTAATTTTAACCATTTTAAAAGGCCACTGCGCAAGATGCGACACTCTCTCTTATCTAATAAACATCAACAAATGACCAAACAACGTTTCAAATGCGTAGTAAACCCAATATCCACTAACAAGCCTAGATAAGTCTACACAGGATTACTAAAGATTTCTTAAAATTCACATTATCGAAATATGGGTTTGTTCACACTATAGAATTAACATAGAAAAATATTGGTGTTCACATTAATGAGTTGTTCATAAAATCGTAAGTTCACGTTACCGCGAGTATACTGTATTGACTTTAAAAGCTTAAAAAGCTTATCATACGCCAGTTAATGTAATTTTTTAATTGCAGAAAAAGAAGCACATTTTTTCTTCGAAGTGTCTTAATCAGGAAAATAAAATTTTTGGTCTGGTTTAGAGTTAAGCCAATTATTAAATACACATTTAAGTAAGTGAACTGTGTCAAATAGGTAAAATAATGGTCTCTGATTATCTATGGGATGAGGATAAACAATGCTATAACACTATAAATGCTTACATACGGACAAAAAACTATGTACCCAATCTTCCTCTAAATTTTCAATAATTTTCTTAATAAAATTATGAAGTATGTCTGATGTAATTTTGGAGATGTGAGTTATGTGAACTACTTCCTTAAAGCTGGAACACACACTTGTAATCATAAAAGTAAATGCCGAGGAAGCTAGAGACTTATTATTGACTGATGTTCCAGTGATATTACCGCCTTTTATAGTCCATGTAAGAGTCAATATGAATTTCATCCAAAAGTAGTGTCACAAATCTCTCATGATCCTTTAGTAAACTAAACACATTTCGGGCATAAGTTAAAAACATTTTTTTTTTCATCTATGTGGGGATCGGTCATGTGTTTGTTACAAATACCCATTATAGTTTGAATATGTGGTAAAATTAGGGATCCATAATCTCTTAAATACTTGTACGCATGAGGACTAATAGTATAGATTATAGAAGTCAAAATTATTGTACTACTTGAATATCTGTACCTTTCCTTTGCAGTTTTACACAAATTGTTAATTGTTCACAAATAAAATCTAAAGCATGCACTCTAACACTTTTTAGTATGTTTGACACAAAATCGAACACACGTTTCATTTTATTTATGTTATTTGATGGTTTGACCTGATTGTGGATTTAAGTCACAGTCGGGGCTGTCATTATTGGTAACATTTTCCTCCAAAGGCAGGGTAATAATAGTAAGGTCTATTGCTTTAAGTATTACATATAAATCATCTAAACTATGGGAAGTATATGGAGTTTTAAATTTTGATGT